>NC_026007.2:66349706-66649706 GCF_000442705.2 Elaeis guineensis
GACAGCCTCCGGGCATTCTCCGACTCTTAGCTGATCGTGGGGCAGGTCAAAGGCGAATTCGAGGTGCGAGATCCAGCCATGGCAAAATATCTCCAGAAAGTGAAGGATCTCGTAACGCACCTCGGGTATTTTGAGATTTCCCACATCTCTAGGTCGGAGAACGCCCGGGCCGATGTACTCTCCAGGCTGGCAACCTCGGCTTTCGACTCCTTGGGTCGGACGTTCATGGAGAATCTCGAGCAGCCGAGCATCGACAAGGTCGAAGATGTGCTACAACTGATGGCCGAACCAAGCTGGATGGATCCGATTATTCGATTCCTGACCGACGGGATCAGCCCTGAAGATCTTACGGAGGCCAGGCGGCTCCGATGGTCGGCCTCCCAATATGTGATCATGGACGGCCGACTCTACAAAAGGTCGTTCTCCCTTCCCTTGCTCAGGTGTTTGGGACCGACCGATGCAGATTACGCACTCAGAGAGGTGCACGAAGGAATCTGTGGGAGTCACTTGGGGGGCAAATCCTTAGCCTACAAGGTCCTACGGCAGGGTTACTATTGGCCCACCATGAGGAAGGACGCGGCTAAGTTGGTCCGGAAGTGTGAACCATGCCAGAAGTATGCCAACGTACAACACCGACCAGCCGGCCAAATCACCCCTATCGTCGCCCCATGGCCCTTCGCTCAGTGGGGAGTCGACATTCTTGGTTTCTTCCCTCCGGCATCGGGCCAAAGAAAGTTCATAGTCGTAGCTATCGACTACTTCACCAAATGGGTGGAAGCCGAGCCCCTGACGCAGATTACCAAGCGCAAGATGGAGGACTTCATTCAGAAGTCCATCATCTTCAGGTTCGGACTACCGTATACCATTATCACCGACAATGGGTGACAATTCGATAACCAAGACTTCAGAGACTTCTGCACGAGGTTTCACATCACGCACCGACTGACTTCAGTCGGGCACCCACAGTCCAATGGCGAAGTCGAGGTGACCAATCGGACCATACTACACGGGCTCAAAATCCGACTACATGAAGCCAAAGGCCTCTGGGTCGATGAATTGAACTCCATCCTATGGGCTTACCGAACGACCCCCGTGTCCCGACCGGGGAGTCGCCTTTCAGTTTGGCCTATGGGACAGAGGCAATGATACCGCTCGAGATCGGGCTGCCATCAACTAGGGTCGAGCAGTATCAGGAGCCGAACAACTCTGATTGCCGGAGAGCCGACCTAGACCTCCTCCCCAAACTACGGAACGAGGCTCAACTTCGCATGGCTTCATACCGACAGAGAGTAGCCCGGTATTACAACGCCAAGGTCAAGCCAAAGCTTTTCAGGCCTGGGGACTTAGTCCTGAGAAAGGCAGAAGTCTCAAAGCCCCTGGACCAAGGGAAGCTGGCTCCGAATTGGGAAGGGCCCTATACGGTGGCGGACACCTATGGGCCAAGGGCTTACCGACTGAAAACTTTGGAAGGGAAATCGATCCCCAGACCTGGAACGCTGACAACCTGAAGTTGTATCACCAATGAACTTTGTACCTGCTCATTTGGAATGCAAATCCAGTTCCAAGTTTCAGAGTTTTCACTCTTCGACTGATGATCGACGCTCGCCAGGAAGGCCGAGTCCCGACGTCCCGACTTGGACTTAATGACCACATGGAACCGACGGCCCGATCACTGACGACGCATCGGATGCTCACAGGGGCCGAACCGTCCACAACAACGGGAGTTGACACTCCTTCTATGATTAGAGTTTTGGGCCAAACGATCGGCTGACTTGCCGACTGAGCCCCAACCAAAGAAAGGCTTAACGCCTGCGCGATTGCCGTCGTGATTCACTGACCGAGCTACGGCCGGTCGAAGGATATTCAGTTTACCACCGTCTATCACACGAAGTGACCACTGTCGCATTCATAACTAACCGACCGAGCTACGGCCGGTCAGAAGATATTCGGCTTACCACCGTATATCATGTGGCGCAGTGTAAATACCCGATACAAGGGTATCGGGATTCGACTTATCATCGCTCCCCCGACTGAACGCGTCGGACGACGTCCGACTGAATGCGTCGGAAGAGACCCGACTGTCAAGTCTCATCCGACGGTTGGTCGGCTTTCGACTCAACGAGCACGCCCAACTCACAGTCGGGCGAAGGACGCCCGACTTAGGCCCTCGATCATCAAAAGACCGATCTAAAGTCGGGACATGTTCTACCTTCGTGGCGGCACGAATTGCCGAACGTCCTAACTGATCTATATGGGTTAGCAACTTACGTGTTCAAATGCATTCCACAACACATGGAAAAAAGAAAGACATGCAGAAGGAAAAAGTTTAAGTCCAAAAAATTTTGACTTTGATTTCATTGGAGATCAAAATAAGCTTACAAAGTTGGGCCAAAACCCGAGTACAAGCCGGAGCAAAAGGAAAAACAAAAATAGAAAACCGACTAGTCCTCGGAGTCGGCCTCCTCCACTAGATAACGACGGGGGATGGTCGGCAAACTCGCTCTGGCTTCAGCAGTCGGGGCCGCCTGATCTTCGGTAGCTCGCTCTGCGTCTTCTTCGGCTTCCACCCTGGTGGAAAGGCCTTTCGATACTGGTTCGGCCGTCTCCTCTGCAGTTGGGGCCTCCGACTCTGACAGAACTATGCTGCTAAGATCAAGCTTCGAGTACAGACTTCGAATGGCTTTCCGAGCATCCTTGTACCCGACCCGATATGAAAGGAAGCCGCTCTCCAGAAGCTCTTCTCGGTACTCTTTCGAGTCACGGAAGTCTTCGACGGCCCGACCCATGGCCTCCTTCGCCGACTCTGCTTCGGCCTTCGCGATGTCTGCGTCGGCCTGGACGATGGACAAACCTTCTTCGGCCTTGGCAAGATCTCCGAGGCTTACTCAGAGCTGCTCGCGGTCGGCCTCCAGCTCGTTGGCGAGGCTGTCTCGCTCGTGCCGAAGCCGACGGACGGTCCAGGACTTCTTCTTCGCGTCGTCCCGGGCCGACTGCAGCTCCGACTCCGACGTCGCAAAGGCTCCTTTGAGTCGGGAGACATCCTCCGTAAGTCGGGAGACCTCCCCCTCAAGTCGGCCCTCCCGTTCGACCGACTGTTGTAGCTGGTCGACCAGGATGACCTTGTCGGCTTCAATGGCCGCGACCTTGTCTCTCCAAGCCGCGCGCATGTCGCCGAACTTTCGGTATCCGGCCTCTAGCTCGGATATGTTGAAGACTAGCTGCACAAAACGAAACCGACCGTCAGGAGACCGAGCTTACGAAAACTACATTGAAGGCAAAGAAAAGAGAAACTCACCCGGATCATCATCGGATAGAATGAAGATAGCATGTCGGAGACACGCTGGTTCTTCATTGCCTCGATGTCGGCAAGAAGAAGGAGCGCCTGGCACAGTCTCCTGGCCAAGTCATGGTTGGCCAGGCCCGACGCACCTTCGGGGAGTGGGAAGTCGGTCGATCCTCCGCTGGTCGATCGTCCTTCATCGCCCGACGCCATGGGGGCCTTCCCTCGGTCGGACGCCCAGGCCTTGACATCGGAGATGGACGGCAGGCTTGAGCCCGATCGAGTCTCGACCGATGGTGCTGCAGCAGCGGGCGCTGGTCGCTCGAGTTCGTGAGCCTCCTCCCGATCCTCCTCTACCGGCTGGGTGGCCGGTGCGCCATCTACCGACTCAGCCGCCCTTCTTTCGGGCGAAGCGGTGCCCTCGCCTGACGGTCCCTCGGACGGGACTTCGACAAGCACTGTCGGCACCGACAGTGCGATGACGGGCTCCGCCCCCAACCCAGTCGGTTCGCTCGACGGAGCTACGTGGGGCCTCTTGGGAGGCCGCGACGGTCCGACCCCTTGCGCCGGCCTCTTTTGGACGGCGTACTGACGTACGTCGGCTGCCGTCAGTCATGATCTCAGCAGCATATCTGCAAACAATGACAGACGGTCAGTACCGTAAAGAAAAAACAAAAAGAAGAAAAAGGAGAAAAAAAATAAAAAACCGACCTAAGCGAGGGACCAGACTGAGGCCGGCGTCGTACAGGGCCTGCTCGGTGACGAGCTCCCTCTGCTTCGGCACCGAGATATCTTTTAGCCGATGGAAGTCTTCCCGATCTTCGGCTTCCACCCGACTGTTCTCATTCGGTTCGGTTCGGGGATTCCCCCAACGGACAGAGAACCCCCAAGGAGTGGAAGACGACGCAAAGAAGAACTGGTTCTTCCATCTGTGAATGGACGACAGAAGACCAATGATGAAGGAAAGCCCCTTCCGAGGGTTGAAGTACCACCACCCTCAGGCTTTAGGGTGGAGTCGGAGGATGAAGAAGGCTCGGAAGAGGAAGATTCGAGGGTCAGTCGGCAAAAGCCGACACAGAAGTGCAAAGCTGACTATTAGCCGCACTGAGTTCGGTGCGAGTTGTGCTGGGCACAGCCCGTAATAGTCGAAAATGTTTCGGACAAACTCTGAGACCGAAAAACGAAGGCCGGTCCGGAGGTCCTCCACGTAGAAGGCCACCTGGCCCTCAGGCGGGCTGTTAATCCGACCGTCGGCACCAGGGGCGAACAGCGGAAACTGCCCCGGGATGCGGTATTGCTCCCGGAGCCGATCGACGTTCGGCCCCGAAAGTGAAGAGACCTCCACCTCCGGGGTCGATCGAGTGTCGTCAGTCGGCTCTCCCGACCGACCACCTCATGGAGACGTTCTGGCCATGGACTGAGAAAAATGACAGGAAATGAAGAAGGAGGAGATGGTAAAGGTGATGATGACCTATAGAGGAAGAAGATGGAACTCCTAGGAAGAAGGAAAGCAGAGAAGAGTACCTGGAATGAGGGATTATACGGGCAGAGTCTCGACAGCGAAATGAGGAGGGTAAAAACTGAATAGGGATGACCCTGTATATATAGTACCCCCGACGGTCGAGATGGAGGCACGACCAACGAGGAGTCCCCAGATCTTGCCATGTGGCATCATCCGAGCCGCCCGTCGGCCTGACGGTTCGGCGCACCTGTCTTCAGATCGAGCCACATCACCTCCATCCGCTCCAACGAATCCGTCCCAATGGCCGCACGCCACGTGGCGCAAAGACCGCGACGTTTCGTATCTCCGAAGGGGCGGCGGGAACGATGATTTTTCTTCCCGATGGGACGAGACGTCTGACACCGACAGGACGTCCGACACCGGCAGAACGTCCGACACCGACATGACACCTGGCGCCGACAGGATGTCTGACGTCGATGGGACGGGATATCTGACACTGACTGGACATCTGACGCCAACGAATCGCTCGGCATTCATGAGACGCCTGACATCATATCAACCCGCGGTACGGTCGGAACTTGGCACACAGTGGATCCACTCCTTTTCGCCTGGCGTTACTGCCCAAACGAAGACATCGGCCAGCGCGCCGTCCGACTCAGGAGTGGAGGGGGGCAACAGTTGGGGAATACCGACCGACCCCGCTCATGCCGACTTATAATCGGGCATATCCGACCGACCGACCGACCGACCGATCGTCGGGTGCCATTACCGACCGATCGATGGCTCTCTACCGACCGAGGATATGTCGGTCGGGCAGACCTTTTCCGTCCTCCCGACCGACCGCACTAGGAGGTCCGATGCCCGACTCCCACGACGTGCCCGACTGACCGACGGAGGGGTCCGAATCTTCACCCGATGCCCCTCAGCTGGCCACCGACCTAAGGTCGGTCGACTCCTCCAATCACCGTACTACTGCCAGAAACTGTCAGTCCTGACAACAGCATGCGGCACTGCCGCCTAGAGGCATTATCCCACCTAAGACGTGGGTCAACCCTAGCGATTTGACAGCCCCACGGCGATGTGACACCTTCACGGTGACTCTGACAGTCTGCAGTGAATTGACAATTCTTCAATTGTCCGCGCCATTAATGACGGCGCCATACCACGCTCCACTGTGTATATCGGGGAGGCAACAGTGCTAGAGGTCCCTTCGAAACTCTTGGGCTTGCCCCCTCTCTCTCTCTTTCCCTCTCTCGTTGAGCTCCTTGTTTTCTTTTCACTGTTGCCTAGTCTCTTCTCTGACTTGACCGTCGGAGGGTCTCCGCCGGAGCCGTCTCCGGTCAGTGCGGACTTTTCTTTTGCAGGCGCTCGTTCCCGACGATCAGGCGATGATGGGATTGGCCGCAATAATTACCATATCAACTATGGATCAAAGTGGCTAAGCAGTATATATTGAGCAAGCATCTCCTTGCTAAAATCAGCCAAACAATTCAATTTTATAGAATGAACGAATAGAGGAAGTATCATAAGAAAACAAGTTTCTATTCAGTAGAAATTTGATTTTCATATGGAAGAATGAATGTAAAAATGAAAACAACGTGGAAGGAAGAACAGATGCTTCAAAAGGAGAGGATTTAGAGGTTGGGAGGTTTGGAAGCAAAATACGCTACATCCAAGACTCAATTGCCAAGTGGAACTTCTAGAGGCCATAACTTTGTCACGTGGTATACGTTTCCCACATATCAGACAACATACGAAAATCTTTGTGAGTACTATGACAGTACCATGACCCCTAAAGGGGTTTGTCACACCCCGCTGATATGGACCTTCAACAATGTTTTGGGTTCAGAATGGGCCAGTCGCAAGAACACATTCCATTTTGAGCAAGACTTTGAGCACCCATAACTTCCAATCCAGGAGGAATTTGACGACACAATAGGAGACAAAACTGACATAGGTATAGCTTAGGACAATTTTCATTTTAGTATAAATTTTTTACTAAAAAAAGAAAAAAAAAAGAACTAACCTTGCTTAACTAGAGAGGAACAAGACCCATATTTGGGAAGTTGGACCTTCCTATAAATAAGAGGTAGTGTAATCGCTTATTCAGATAATGAAAGCAAAAAGGGCTTAGAACCCTACTTTCACAATTCTTTAGATTTTCTATTAGTTTCTTTGGCAGGACTGAGTTAAATAGGTTGAAGGAATTGCTTCTCTCTCTAATTAGAGCAAGCTCATACAAAGGCTAGGGCCCTAACTCTAGGAGCTATAGTTTATAGTCCAAGCCTGCAATAGTACAAGTAGACCATAGAAAAACTTTTGGAGCTTGAAGCATGTTGAAGGGAAAAGGCAAGGATGGTTTCTACCTCATCGTATAATGACATGGATAGTCATCTTGGTTAATTGGAGGAGAAGATCATACAACTCATAGAGCTTGTGGTTTGACTGATGGCTTCGGCTGTCACACCTTGAACTCCTATCGCAAAACTACCTCCAACTTCTGGTGATGACAACCAGTCATCTGGCAAAGAGGAGGATCAACTTGGACGCACCCAAAATCCCCCTCTCCAGCCTTTTGAAAATAGAAGTGCAATTGAGATATTTGTATATAATGGATGTGTTGATGTGGAGAAGTTTGGATAACTAATTACCAATTTAAAATTTCAAGATAAACATGGTAAGCTTTGGCCAGATTTCGTTCGAGCTAGCTGAAACCATATTAGGCCTTGACTATTTAGTTTCAGCCAAAATTGATGAAATTGGCCAAAAATAAGAAAATTTACAAGTCAATTTTAACCTGGTTCCATCCAAAACCAGATCATCATTATCCAAATTAACCTTTTTGAGCTGAAATTTCAAACAATGGTGTAATACAAGGTCACGATAGATGGGGAGAAAATTTCTCCATCTATTGTACTCTTCTTTTTTATCTTTTTAGGTTAAGAATTTGCTTCCAGGATAGGTATATGCTAGACCACAGATACACATGCATTCCATGTGAGTTTCTGCACAAAATCTAAAACATTATTTCAAAATCGAATATAAAGAAATTAGATCTGCAATTAATTTAGATCATACAATCTTGCAAATCCAATCAACTTAATTTATTCCAATAAAAAGGGTATTAGAGCTGAATATATTGCTTCAGGCACATGGCAGTACATGATGAGAACATGGCAAAACCAAAGAATGAGCGGCATCAACATCCAAAGGAGATATAATAATGCAAGGATGCTCCATTTGATCATATGGAGACATGCTTTAGGAGGTTCTCACAATTCTAAGAGTGAAGGAACCAAAACATGATTACATATTAATCAAGTTTATGGAAAATAGAAGGTTTAAAAGTCGAAGATCTAGTGACCAAAGCATCAAAATTGAAGATCAAATGAGATTGATGAACTAATGAATTCACCAACCGCAAACTTTTTTTCCGGTAAGTGCCTGCAGCCAAATATTTGACAGTTAAGATTTCAGCTGATGATTGTGGAAGATCCAACCATTCAAGAATGATTCAATCCTTGAAAATCCACAAAAGGAGCAATTACAAGATGTAGCAGTTGATTTAAATCAACAACCATGATCAAATCAAATCCCAGCATTATGATAATCCAATCCTAACATTGTAGATTCAGCACTGTTCAGCATCACTCAAACAATTGGAGTTCAGGACCACTGATCATGAGGCACTGGAGCAACCTATCAGACTGTACGACAGCAAGGAAAAAGTCTGCAGGTGTCCTAGTTAGAGAAGTCCCATTTTGCAAGACCTTTTTAAGTCTTTAACTATTGAATCAGAAAAAAGAAGAAGGCACATTTTTACAATGAATGAATAGGTTAATTTTTCTTTTTCTATCTTGTCCTCTCTTCTTCTTATCTTTTCTTTCCAGACAACAGAGATCATCTCCAGAATGAGTATTATTTTTCGCAGTACATGGATTTGTCCTGTGCAATTTTTCCTGTGTAAATTCTCATGGAACATTCAGATTTTAATATAAACATTAGGATCTGAAATTGACTTTAGAATGGAGAGATTTGCAGATTGGAACAACTTGATCTTTTCTGCATCAGAAGGCTCGTTTTGAAAACAATTGTTTCAGTCCCAAAAACATATACCTAGATGGACATGATATTTCTTGTACTTTCACCAGTATGTTTGTGCATCCTTGACCACTGCCACCTAATGCTACTATGAATATTCATTGGAAAGAAAACGATAACTCGCTGCCAGCATTTATGCTACACCTAGATGGGCCATCGCACAAGATTTAACATTACATCCAGCTTTTAAGATATGCAGGATCCAGCTTTTAACATTACATCCATTTTCAGTGTGCATAATCAAAGCAATTGAATCATGATAACTTCTTCAATTGATCCAGGCCATCAATATTACCATCAGAAAAAACGGGGTCCCAATCTGCCGAACAAAGGATTCAGCTAATGAAGCTAAATAAAAGGGAGTAATATACAATACATTACTTCAAATTTTAAGTTGCAGGATACTTCCATGGTAATGCTTAACTGATCATCTACTGTCAACTGAGAAAATAAAACACAAGAACTCTATTTCCAGGTAAGGTGAAGTTTACCAGAGCACATGGTGATCGGTAACAAACACACAAGCAGCTACAAGAATAAAAGCACGCCATTCATAAGATTTTCAGATCATGTAAAAGCATTGCTAAAAGAATATTGCTTTGCCTGCATGAATAAACCACAATCATAAACCACGATCATATTCCTCCAAAATCACATCCCCAACTACGATAACAGGAAAATCAGAAAAAACAAAATGATGCAATCTATAGATTGAATTTAATACCAGAGATAAAGGTAAAGATAAAGAAAGATGGCTAGAGAAGTAAGCACAAATTTCTGCTGCAATTTACTTTTCGTTGATCAAATTGAAACATTGATTCAGCTACTTTAGAAGGTGAAGACATTCATTGATAAGAGAACAAAGTTCTATTTATTACCATATAAGTTTGAACTGCCTACTATCTGTGACATGGAAGTTCACTTTTCTTTTAACCTTCCTCACTATCTCTCATCGTGTGACCAACAGTGAGAAACTTCCAAATTGCTGAGAACACTCTTCATATTCAAAATTCACAGACACTGCCAACTCTAAAGGACATTGTTTTAACAGCAACCAAACGAAACAAACTGCTTGTATCCACCATCACAAGGGGAGGATTTAGTTCCTGGCCACCCGTCCATATCTAGAGAAGAACCCCCTGCCGCTCGACAGAGATCTTTCTATCTCTAAATGACCCTTCTGCAACGAACCTTGTTTGGAAGAATTTCCTTGCTTTCCCTTGTTCTTAATTCTCTGCTCTTCCCCAAAGTCGGGATCTTTTCTCTCCTCCCCAGAGTTTTCTTCCGGCGCCACCATGATGGGAAGAATACCCAAGTACGGCGAGTCCATTGAAACCGACCTGCGAACCGGCTGCAGCCCATCTTCCCCCAAATCGCTCGGCACCCGAAGCTCAGAGATTTCCGGCAACTGGTCAGTCAAAATTCCAATCCCAACTCCGCTCTCCGTTCCTCCATCCTCCTCTTCCACATCACGCGACCCATTATTGGTCTCCGGTGCTTGGATTCCAGTGACGGTATTGTCCACAGGAACCGAGGGACTCGAGTCGTCGACCAAGATAGTATCGGCAGTGGTGGCAGCAGGAGGAGGAGGAGGAGCGGCGCTGGCGAGATCCGCCGCTGGGTCGATGATGTGGGCCCGGCAAAGGGGGCAGTTCACATGGGCCCGAAGCCAGGTATCGATACAGGGGACGTGGAAGGCGTGACCGCACTTTGGGAGTAGCCGGACGAGCTCCCCGTCCTGGAACTCCCCGAGGCACACCGAGCAGTCAGCAGCACCGAGGAGTCCGCCGCCGGCCTTGTATTCGGCGACGGCGATGGACCGGATCGTCGCCTCATCCAGCCCGACGGTCTGGATGTACCACACGTGGTGCAGCCCCTCCCCGTCCTCGGAGGCTCCGTCATCATCGGACGGGGGAGAAGCGGCCGCGGAGCCGGCAGAGACGGCCGCAGGGGTGAGGAACGGGTGGCGGTGGCGCCGGCGGCGGCGGAGGACGGAGAAGTAGATGAGGGAAAGGAAGAAGAATGCGGCGACTAGGGAGATGGAAATGATGAGGACCTTGAAGAGGGGCCGGTGCCCGGGTTCGGCGCTGATGGACGGCGGGGCGGTGTCGCAGGCTTTGGGGCCTCCGATGCAGGGAGGGTCTTTGTCGTTGGGTAAGAGGATCCGACGGTGGAAAGCCATCGGGGTGGGTCTAGATCGGATCGGACAGTGGAGGAGAGCCGGAGGCCAGGACTCTTCTCATTTCTCCGTCCGCCGCTCGGGAATGGAATGGAGGGGACTCAGGGGAGGGGGAGAGTAAGTCGGTTTTGTAATCGGTAAGTCAATAGAGTGGGCGGACGGTTTTGCCCTTTTTTTTAAAAAAAAAAAAAAAAAAGGAACGTACACGCACTATTGGAAAGCTTAACTCACGCGTTTATTGGCCCACACGTTGTCGGATTCTGTGTGGGTCCCGCTGTAGTTGCGCCGAGGTATCCTGTTGGGTGTTGATGGAGAGGTGGGTGTAGTGCGCAATGGGGCTTGATCTTTTTTGTCCGGTTGGCGGTGGATTGGATCAGCGGCCGAAGGATTGGTGGAACGTGGGTGCGATGGTCTGAAAGATGCGTAGATATTTACCCTATGATGTGATGCATTCCATTTTGCATTTGACTTTTGTGAGCTCTATGGATGGGAAGTCCAGCGCCTCGTGGAAGGAAGCTTCATCTCTACGTCTAATTCTTTTATCTTTCCTTACTTTTCATGATCTTTGATGGATTGGGAGAATTGGTCCAACTTGTGTGTCCATTTTCTGATTGGACCTGGACAGCAAATTGTTGCTTGACAAATGGGACCATGCCCAAATTTATCAACCCACGAGATTTAGGCTAAGACTGGGATTTACAAAGAATTAAGCTGATCTAATTTGCCCACAATTTACGATAACATTCTAATTTACAAGCATAGTTGATGTAAATATATAATACATTATAAGAATAATTTTTAATTCTAAAATAGTATTTATATCATCTACCAAAAAAAAAAAAGTCTATTTCAAAATATTCTTCTATTTACAAGTGATAATTTATGATCCGACTTGCTAACCTAACTTACAATTAACCCACTCTAAGTGAGTTTGGATCTGGTCCATATCAACTTGACCATAATCATTTATTAACTAAAGTGATTTCATATTTAGAATCTTAACTCATTTAACAATTGGATCGGATTATAACCCAACATATTTAATATTTTTAAAAATTATATAAATAAATTATACAGATCAGCTCAAATTATTTGTTGAATAAAATTTTTAAATTTTTATTATATTTAATAAATAAATTAGATTTGAATTGATGAATATTTTATCCTATTTGCACCCAACTGAAGCCAATTATTTGCCATCTCTATCCTAGTCGCTCACGCATGCTAATGACATTCCTTTATCATCTTTCATCCCCTTCATAGGCTTCATTGTCCTAGCTGTTGTGGGCTACCACGGTCACCATCCTTACGACCACTAGCAGTTACAATGTACCATCAACAATAGCCTGTATACTCGAGTATTTTATCTAATTAACTTTTTTTTAAAAAATTATTTATAAAAATAATCAAACTTTTAACTTATTTATCAAAATGATGCAAATAAAATAAAACGCCATTCAAAATGGTATTTTTTTATTGCCATCTCACCACCCCATTCTACCCAAATTTTCACGTAGACGAAAATAAAGTAAAATAAAATAAAATCGTCATTTGAAATGGCATTTTTGAAAACACCATTTCAAACGGCGTTTTCAAAAATACTATTTTTTTCCTTTACTTTATTTTATACTAAAAATATCATTTTATCCCCAAAACATCATTTTTTTTCTTTTTTACAGTATTTTTTTATTTTTTTAATTTTTTTAAGATATATTTTTTTGGGATATTTTTTTAAAAAAATTAATTTTAAAAGAAGATTGTAATTTGAAATGATGATTTTTATTTGAATTAAAATTAATTTTTTGAAAAAATTTAAAATTTTTATTTTTATTTTTTTCTCAGATTTTCACATTTTTTTCCTTTTTTATTTTATTTTTAATTATTTAATTTATTTTTAAGGGATATTTTTTTAAAAAAATTAATTTTAAAAGGGGATTGTAATTTGAAATGATGATTTTTATTTGAATTAAAATTAAAATTTTAAATTTTTTTTTCATATATTTTTTTAAAAAATAATTTAAAATGGGGATAGTAATTTGAAATGATATTTTCTATTTGAATTAAAGTTAAAATTTTTAATTTTATTTAAATTTCTAATTTACAATTTTTATTTTTTCCCATTTTTTCACTTTTTTATGGCATTTTTTATTTTTTTTATTTTTTTTGAATTCAAATTAAAATTTTAATTTTTTTATAATTTCAAAAATAAATTTAAATTTTTTATATTTTTAATATTTTTTATATTTTATGGTATTTTTTTAGATATTTTTTTCTTTGTTTGGAATATTTTTAAAAAAATTAATTTGAAATGGGGAAAGTAATTTGAAATGATGTTTTTTATTTGAATTAAAATTAAAAATTTTATTTTTTAATTTTAAAATTATAATTTTTATTTTTTTCTATTTTTTATTTTTTATGGTATTTTTTATTTTTTTAATTTTTAAAGATTTTTTTGAAATATTTTTTAAAAAAAATTAATTTGAAATGGGGAAATTAATTTGAAATGATGTTTTTTATTTGAATTAAAATTAAAATTTTTATTTTTATAAATTTAAAATTATTATTTTTATTTTTTTCTTATTTTTTTTATTTTTTTTATGATATTTTTTATTTTTTTAATTTATTAAGTTTTTTTGGGATATCAAAAACGCTATTGTTTCCTTTTTTTTTCATTTTATCCCAAAAATGACATTTTATCCCAAAAACACTATTTTATCCTTTTTTTTATTTTATCCTAAAAATATCATTTTATCCCAAAAATGCAATTTTTTTTCTTTTTTATAGTATTTTTTATTTTTTAAATTTTTTAAGATATATTTTTTTGTGATATTTTTTTAAAAAAATTAATTTTAAAAGGGGATCATAATTTGAAATGATGATTGTAATAAAAATTATAATTTGAAATTTAAAAAAATTATTTTTTTTTCAAATTACAATCCCCTTTTAAAATTAATTTTTTTTAAAAAATATCATAACAAATATATCTTAAAAAATTAAAAAAATAAAAAATACTGTAAAAAAAAGGAAAAAAATGGCATTTTTGGGATTAAATGGTGTTTTTAGAATAAAATGATATTTTTAGGATAAAATGAAAAAAAAAGGATAAAATGGTGTTTTTGGGATAAAATGCAAAAAAAAGAGGAAACAATAGCATTTTTGATATCCCAAAAAAATATTAAAAAATTAAAAAAATAAAAAATACCATAAAAAAATCAAAAAAAATGAAAAAAAAATAAAATTATAATTTTAAATTTAAAAAAATAAAAATTTTAATTTTAATTCAAATAAAAAATATTATTTCAAATTACAATTTCCATTTCAAATTAATTTTTTTAAATAATATTTCAAAAAAATCTTTAAAAATTAAAAAAATAAAAAATACCATAAAAAATAAAAAAAAATAAAAATAAAAAAAATTATAATTTTAAAATTAAAAAATAAAATTTTTAATTTTAATTCAAATAAAAAACATCATTTCAAATTACTTTCCCTATTTCCAATTAATTTTTTTAAAAATATTTCAAACAAAGGAAAAAATATCTTAAAAAATACCATAAAAATAGAAAAAAAATATTAAAAATAGAAAAAAAATTAAATTTATAATTTGAAATTAAAAAAATTAAAATTTTAATTTGAATTCAAAAAAATAAAAAAATAAAAAAATGCCATAAAAAAGTGACAAAATGAGAAAAAAATGGAAAAAATTAAAAATTAAAAATTTAAATAAAATTAAAATTTTAACTTTAATTCAAAAAGAAAATATCATTTCAAATTACTATCCCCATTTTAAATTATTTTTTAAAAAAATATATGAAAAAAAGAAAAAAATTTAAAATTTTAATTTTAATTCAAATAACAATTATCATTTCAAATTACAATCCCCTTTTAAAATTAATTTTGTTAAAAAAATATCTCTAAAAAATAAATTAAAAATATTAAAAATAAAATAAAAAAAGAAAAAATGAGAAAAAAATAAAAATAAAAATTTTAAATTAAAAAAAAAAATTTAATTCTGTTGGTGCAAAAATCCGCTTGTGCCGGAGAAGCTGGAGTCGAGGGAGTCACGGTCGCCGCCGGGACCTGCAAAAGAAGTTTAAACCGGAGGTGGGGTTGCTCCGGCAAGACCCTCCGACGCTCAAGTCAGTTCTCTGCCTCAACAAGAATGGAGTGCTCGAACGAAAATTTTAGCAAAGTTTTTAGGTAAAAACCAGAGCTTATTCAATAACGTATCTGGGGTTCCTCTTTTATAGGCGGAGGGGGTAACAAATTGATAGCGACGCCAGTAACCGTCAGGTAGTGGGCCGCCCACAGTCAGGAGAAATTTGTTGCGAGGAGTAGTGGAGTGGACCCGTGGCCCTCACTGTAGCACGCCACGTGGAGTCTGCCGCAGGGAGTGGAGCGACGTCGGTTGTCGTGACTTGCCAGAGGGTGGAAGAATCGCGCAGTATCCGTCACAGAAGGAGGAGCAGGATCGTGGGTATCATAGCGGTCTGCCAGGGAATAGTGGGGCCGCGTGGAATCCATCGCAGGAAGTGGAGTAGGATCGTGGTGGTTGCTGTGTCGCGCCAGGAAGTGCAGACCCGTCGGCTGAAGTTCGGCAGCGGTCGGAGTTGGTGGCGGAGCCTGGCTCCCGTAGGAGTTCGGACGGAGTCCTCCTACAGTCAAAGTCAGGTGCAAAGTCCGGTACCCGTAGGAGTTCGGACGGAGTCCTCCTGCAGTCAAAGTTGGCGACGGAGCCCGGCTCCCGTAGGAGTCCGGGCAAAGTCTCTCTTGGAGTCGTGGACGGAGCCCGGCTCCCGTAGGAGTCCGGGCGGAGTCTTCCTTGGCATCGTGGACGGAGCCCGGCTCCCATAGGAGTCCGGTCGGAGTCTTCCTGCAATTAAAGTCAGGTGCGAAGTCTGGCTCCCGTAGGAGTCCGGACGGAGCTTACCGGCAGTTGAAGTTGGCGACGGAGCCCGGCTCCCGTAGGGGTCCGGGCGAAGTCTCTCTTGGAGTCGTGGACGGAGCCCGGCTCCCGTAGGAGTCCGGGCGAAGTCTTCCTTGACATCGTGGACAGAGCCCGCAAGGGTCAATCCCGCCGAGAACTTCGGCCGTGGGTATTTTATACCCAACACCAGTCCCCCTACTTCCGAGTTTGAATTTCGAATGAAGAAAGTACAGAGAGATTGGCATAGCCGAAGTTGTCTCCTCGAATTTTGTTCACGACCGCCCCCAGATATTTTAGCATTAAATGTGCGCGTGCTGGAGTCTTTTCAAATCGGAGCGATACGAAGGGACTCTTCAAAATTTTCGCCGGTACACTGGCCTAGGTACGACGCCATAATGGCCCTGCCAATCCGTCAGCCGCTTTTAGCCGCCTGTCGGGGGGAGTGGGACACGTGTCCGGCGCGGGCTGGCCTGGGGGGATTCGCTATCATTATGGCGCCGGATCCCAGGGTCTATTTAAACCCGTCCTTCCACCTTTAGGGGCCCTATTCCATCCCAGAGTTCTACCAGTACTTGCCCTTCCTTAGAGAGCCCTGTTTCTGTTGGCATCTTCTCGGGCCATAGGCGCCCTTCAAGTCGTCCCTGTCCTCGCCCCTCTGCATCCCTCAGAGCGATCTAGGTCAGTCCCTGCACCTTCATCTTTCTTTCCACCACTTAGGGGCCTCTTCCTCACCATTTTTTGTATTCCTCTGAGTTAGTTTCCTGTGACCTCTCGCCCCTTATCCTGTCCGTCTTCTTCGGGATCCTTAGAGTCCTCCTTCGAAGTTATTCGAAATGTCGTCCGGCTCTTCCGCTCCCTGCAGTTCCGAGAGTTCTTCCGCCTCAAACCCCCAGATCCCTCGTTCTGTAGACGAACCCGCGTCTGGGGCTGGGCTCCGCCCGATTTTTGCGCCGGGCGCTGTTCCATGTTCCCTGACTCCGGAGGAACTCCTTCTGATAAGGATTCAGTATGGAGTTCCTCCGGAGTATGACATGGAGCTGCCTGGCCCCTCTGACCGGGCCAGAACTCTCCCACCCAGTCATTTTTGCCTGTATCAGGAGGCGTTCCGCGTCGGACTCCGGCTTCCGCTTCCATCCTTTGTTGTCGCCCTCTTCCACTTCCTAGACATCTCCTTGGCTTCTGTTGCTCCGACTTCTTTTAGGTTTTTAATAGGATTTCTCTCCCTTTGCCACGTAGTCGAAGTCCAACCGTCCCTCTCCCTGTTTAGGCACTTCTATACTTTCAAGCGCCATCCTTCGGCGAAGGACTGGTGGTACTTCTCCCCCCAGTTCGGCAAGAAGGGGTTGCTGAAAGGTGCCCCTTCTTCAATCCACAATTGGAAAAAAAAATACCTCTTCATCCACTGTCCGACCCTGAGGCTGGGCCTGCCCCCTTGGGGCTCTCTGAGGGATTCTGTCCGCCGGGCCCCCAGCCTGGGGGAGGATGACCTCCAGGCTGCCCGGAAGCTTCTTGCCTATTCCGCTCCTTCACTTCCCAATCTTCTGAGGGAGCAATTTCTGTTCAACATTGGCCTGAGCCCCCAGGATCCTGCGAGTACTTCATCATTTCCTTTATCTTCTTTTCTTCCGCCCTTCTTCTTTTTCTTTCTCTTCTTTCACTTTTCTTCCTTCTCTCTCTTCTTCTCCTCTTTTTCTTCCTTTCTTCTCTCCTTTTTTTTTTACCCCATTGTCGATTTCTGACTCTTGATTGATTTGTCTGCTTCTCCCTTTCCTTTTTTTTTAAGGAATGGACGCCGAAGCAGCGCGGATGCTTGCCAGGAGCCTCAGGGCCCACAAAAGAAAGGGTGTCGCGACCTCTGGATCGACGAAGAGGGCCAGGACGGAGGAGTCGAGCTTGGCCGCATCCGTCCAGGTGGCTCCAATGATTGACATTCCCTCGGATGCCGAGGCAATGGCTCCCCGGACCTCCTCGAGGAGTCCGCCGACTGGGACCCCCATTTCGGGGGTCCGCTCCACGGAGGCGCCCGTAGCCGAGAGGGGGAAGAGAAGGAAGTCGGTGGCCCGTAGGGTGAGTAGCCGTCGAACTGCTGCTGACGAATCCCTCGGCTCCGAAGAGGGGTCGGGAAATCCCTTCAATGACAGGGACTTGATCAGGCGGTTGATCGACGGCTGCATTCTGCCCGATGTCGTCGAGAGGATCGACCGCGCCGATCCTGAGCAGCGGATTTGGGACTCTTTAGGGTCCTTCCTTGAGGTAAGCAAATCTTTATTTACCTGGCTATTCGGCCCTTGTTCTGATCCCCTAGCTGCCCTTGCAGATTGGGCACCAGCTCCTCGCCAATATCGAGGCGACGAACCGTGCGAGGAGGGACATCGTCCAGGTGGAGGAGCACTGTCGGGCCGAGGTTGCTCACCTCCAAGAAAAGATGGCCGAAGTAGTCGCCCTCCAAGAGGCCCTGGAAAGAGAGAAACGAGCCCGGGAGGAGGAGAGGCAGACCTTGGAGGAGACGGCGAGGAAGGCGGAGGCCGAGGTCGCCAATTTGATTGAGCAGACTCCAGTCCTGGTCTCGGAGGCCAGGGCTCTTGCGGTAGAGGAATTTAAGACCTCCGCGGAGATGAGGGACCTGAATGTCCAATTCGGCCAGGAGGCGTTCATCAAGGGGTTCGAGCTCTGCCAAGAGAAGGTGGTCAGAAAATTTTCGGAGCTCGACCTCAGCTTCCTAGGTGAGGAGTCCGAAGATGAGGCCGGTCCCTCGCCCGCTACCACTGCTATCGCAGCCCCCTTGCCAGGGATGCCGAGTTCTCCAACCCCTGCCCCTGAGGTCTGAGACCTCCGACCTTGTATTTGTATTTCATCGTAATTTTTCTTTTCCTTTTTTGTCTTCAAGAATCATCCAATCAATAAAGTTGAATTTCTTGTCGTAGGTGGCTTCTCCTTCCTCCCCTTCTTCTCTCTGCTTTTCTTCCTGCGATGAGTCGTGTTTTGATGCTTTTGCCTTCCGATGGCAGTGTCCTGCATAAGCACTTCCTCTGCCCCTAGGGATCCCGCTGAAGTCGATGATCCAGCGGCTGAAGAAGGAAGTCCTTCACTTGACAAAGAAGTCAAAGAAGATGGAAGGCGAGCTTCGCAGATTGAGAGAAGGTCATTCTGAAGCCAACGCGGAGGCCACCCACTTTCGGAATCTCCACGTGAAGGGGATCATGGAGTATAGCCGGAGGAAGGTGGATTTCGCAAAGGAGCTCGCGGAATGCAAGAAGAGCACCAGCGATCAAATTTGGGCTCAAGCTGCCAAGATCAGCGCTCTCAGGGTGGAACTGTCTACCGTGAAGGAGAAGATCGGCCAGTTGGAAGGGAGTTCGTCCCAGCTCTTGGCCCGAGCCGACGGCGATCAGGAGTGGTCGAAGAGGGTCTCCGCCCTTCAGCAGCAGCTTCAAGACGCCGAGATGAGCTACGACGTGCACCGGGCCAGTTGGCGCAGGCAGGTGGATGAATATAAAGGGAGACTCAGGGTGGCGACCGACGAAGTTGTCCGTCTTCGGAGGCAGCTGGCTGACAGGGCTCAGCTTACTTCCGCTCGGGATTCTAATGAGCTCCAGTCCCTAAGAGAAACCGTTGAAGGGATTTCTGTCGCCCTCGGGGAAAAGACGACTGAGCTGCAACAACTGAAGATCCAACTGGCATACGAGCAGCAGTCCATCGTGGATGCGGAGGCAGAATCTGAGGTCCTGAGAAAGAGGCATCGAGAGGCGGAGATCGAGAGCCAGCGACTTCGTCGGGCACTCCAGGACGCGCTGTAGAGAAGGAGAGAACTAGAAGAAGAAATTGAGAATCTAAGGCAGTCCTAGATGAGGGGTGGAGCAGATAATTCTAGGTTGGAGGGAGCAGAGCATCCCTAGGGCTCTTTTCATCCTTCTGTCTTTTCATGTATATTTTTTTCTTTTGTCGTTTCATCCCGCTTTTGTCATTTTGCTTTTCTTTTCTTGGCCTTCCGGGCTTTGTAGCGTGTATTTTGGAAACAGAATGAAAAGGAGATTTTGTGTTACCTCATCCGCGCGTTGTATTAAATTATCGTCCGTCAAACTTTTCTTGTCGCTCTACCTGTCTGATGTTGACGTCGTTGGGAGGCACCCAGTCGTCGATACGTTGGCTTGCCTTCCTCGTCGTTCATGGCCGCGAGCTCGGGCTTGGCGGTCCGAACTCCGCATTACCTCGGGGGCGTCGCTGTCTTCTTGACCTGTGTCGAGAGTTTTCTCAGAGACCGGGGGTGTTTGGTAGGAGTTTTTTGTCTTTGTTGAGACGAGGTTCTTCTCCCGTTCCCACGGGGGCACGTAAGGGCCATCGCCAGGGTCTCTCCCCCCAATCCGGTCTAAAAGAACCGGACCTTCGACTTTGCTCATGTCAGGACGAGGTTCTCCTCCTGTTCTTGGCATGGCTATGGGGGCACATTAGGGCGCTGTAAGGCCTCTCCCCCCATCCGGTCTAAAAGAACTGGACCTTTGACTTTGCTCATGTCAGGATGAGGTTCTCCTCCTGTTCCTGACATGGCTATGGGGGCACATTAGGGCGCTGTAAGGGCCTCTCCCCCTATCTGGTCTAAAAGAATCGGACCTTTGACTTTGCTCATGTTAGGACGAGGTTCTCCTCCTGTTCCTGACATGGCTGTGGGGGCACATTAGGATGCTGTAAGGCCTCTCCCCCCATCCGGTCTAAAAGAACCGGGCCTTTGACTTTGCTCATGTCAGGACGAGGTTCTCCTCCTGTTCCTGACATGGCTGTGGGGGCACATTAGAGCACTGTAAGGCCTCTCTCCCCATCCGATCTAAAAGAACCGGGCCTTTGACTTTGCTTATGTCGGGACGAGGTTCTCCTCCTGTTCCTGACATGGCCGTGGGGGCACATCAGGGCGTTGTAAGGCCTCTCCCCCAATCCGATCTCGAGATAATCGGACTTTCATTTTAGGTATGTTAGGATGGGGTTCTCCCCTCGTTCCTAACATAACTTTGTTTCAGGCGTTTGAAGGGGTTATACCCAGTCATGACAAATCCATGCCAAATGGGAAGAGCATGTCAAGTAGGAAGGAATTTAAATTCAAGGTGAAATAGTGAGCGATACATTTACAGGTTTCCCGAGTCCCACGGTTGCGGGAGGTCTGCTCCTCCTTAAGGCCCCCCGGCGATGGAGTCGATGGTCCCGATGGGGGGCCGATCTTCGGGCTGCTCCTCCCTTCTTGACGGTTCAGGTTGCGGCAGGGCCCTTGGCCGATCTCCTCTACCCTCAGGCCGGCGTCGGATGAACCTGTCGAGTTGACCTCGCCGGATGAGCTCCTCGATCTCGTCTCAGAGCTGGATGCATTCCTCCGTGTCGTGGTCGTGGTCGCAGTGGTAGAGACAGAACTTGTTGGGATTGCGCTTCTCGGGGTGGTGCGCATTCTCTCCGGCCTAGGGAGCTGCTCCCTGACCTCCATCAGTACCTGGGTCTTCGAGGCATTGAGGGGGGCGTAGTTGCGGAACCTTCCCGGTGGAGAACCCCACCGAACCCCATGATCCGGACTTCTCTGCCTGCGCACCCGGGGTGGAGTATGGGCACGCTTGTGCCCAGGCGAGGATCAAGAACGCGGCCGGGCTTCTCTCAACCTTTTTTCGATTGCGGGCTTACTCGAGTCTCCCGCCTGCCGCTCCCTCGCCGTCTCTTCATCCTTCATTTTGAAGGCTTCTTCCGCTCGGGCGTATCCTTCAGCCCGAGCCAAATCAGCAAAATCCCTGGGATACTTCTTCTCCAGGGAGAACAAAAGGTCATTCTTCTGAAGGCCACCCTTCAGAGCGGCCATTGCGACTGATTGATTCAAGTTCCGGACCTCCAGCACCGCGACGTTGAAACGGTTGATGTAGGCCCGAATGGACTCTCCTTCCCTCTGCTTGATATTGATGAGGGACTCCGAACCCTTCCGGGGGCATCGGCTGCTGACAAAATGGGCCACAAATTGGTGGCTCATTTGATCGAAGGAAAAGATGGTACCCGATTTCAGAGCCGAGTACCAGTTTCTCACCGCTTCCTTCAAAGTGGATGGAAAGGTCCGGCATAGAATGGCATCGGGAGCGCCGTGAAGCAGCATCATCATCCGGAAGGCTTCCAGATGATCAACCGGGTCCGAAGTCCCGTCGTAGCTTTCGAACTGGGGGAGCTTGAAGTTTGGCGGGATCGGTTCCTGCATGATCATTTGAGAGAAGGGAGGGTCAGTACAAATATCTTCACCATAAGCGGGGGGAGCATGGCGGAGTTCTTCGATCCGTCGGTTCATCTCTTGGAGTCTCTGGTCTAGGAAATCCTCCCGACTTCGAGTCTCGAGGGTCCTCTGGCAGAATGGGGGCAGGGATCTTCCAGGGGTGGAGTCATGGTCCGATTGAGGGCTCTCCACCCTCGGGTTCATTTTCCCAGGAAGGACGGGGCAGCTGGCCCAAGTGGCCCGCCCTGCCGTCGGATTCTGATGTTCCGGGGACACCCTTTCCAGGCGTACTGATGCCTGCGGCTGCTGCTGCTGCATAGCCTGCACAGCTTCTGTGAGGCCTCAGACCTGTTGCGCCAGCAGGTCGAACTGCTCCGCGCCGACCGCCGTCGCCGGAGGAAGAGGAGGAGGTTGAGAAACAGGAGGGGAGGCCGAAGCCTGAGATCTGGCCACGGAGGCCGTGGACCGTCGCGTGGATGCCTTGCGGGGAGGCATCAAGCAAGGACCAAGTGGAGAAAGGAGGGGGGAGGGGATGCCGGAAGAGATGCCCGGGGGCGGTCCCGTTGAGCGCTCCTTTAAGAACAAGGATACTGCGAAGACACAGGAACCTTCCTCTAGCACCAATCCTGTTGGTGCAAAAATTCGCTTGCGTCGGAGAAGCTGGAGTCGAGGGAGTCACGGTCGCCGCCGGGACCTGCAAAAAAAGTCTAAACCGAAGGTGGAGTTGCTCCGGCAAGACCCTCCGATGCTCAAGTCAGTTCTCTGCCTCAACAAGAATGGAGTGCTCGAACGAAAATTTTAGCAGAGTTTTTAGGTAAAAACCAGAGCTTATTCAATAACGTATCTGGGGTTCCCCTTTTATAGGCGGAGGGGGTAACAAATTGATAGCGACGCCAGTAACCGTCAGGTAGTGGGCCGCCCACAGTCAGGAGGAATTTGTTGCGAGGAGTAGTGGAGTGGACTCATGGCCCTCACTGTAGCGCGCCACGTGGAGTCTGCCGCAGGGAGTGGAGCGACGTCCGTTGTCGCGACTTGCCAGAGGATGGAAGAATCGCTCAGTATCCGTCACAGAAGGTGGAGCAGGATCGTGGGTATCATAGCAGTCTGCCAGGGAATAGTGGGGCCGCACGGAATCCATTGTAGGAAGTGGAGCAGGATCGTAGTGGTTGCTGTGTCGCGCCAGGAAGTGCAGAACCGTCGGCTGAAGTTCGGTAGCGGTCGGAGTTGGTGGCGGAGCCTGGCTCCCGTAGGAGTTCGGACGGAGTCCTCCTGCAGTCAAAGTCAGGTGCGAAGTCCGGCTCCCGTAGGAGTCCGGACGGAGTCCTCCTGCAGTCAAAGTTGGCGACGGAGCCCGGCTCCCGTAGGAGTCCGGGCGAAGTCTCTCTTGGAGTCGTGGACGGAGCCCGGCTCCCGTAGGAGTCCGGACGGAGTCTTCCTTGGCGTCGTGGACGGAGCCCGACTCCCATAGGAGTCCGGGCGGAGTCTTCCTGCAATTAAAGTCAGGTGCGAAGTCTGGCTCCCGTAGGAGTCCGGACGGAGCTTACCGGCAGTTGAAGTTGGCGACGGAGCCTGGCTCCCGTAGGGATCCGGGCGAAGTCTCTCTTGGAGTCGTGGACGGAGCCCGGCTCCCGTAGGAGTCCGGGCAGAGTCTTTCTTGGCGTCGTGGATGGAGCCCGGCTCCCGTAGGAGTCCAGACTTAGTCTTCCTGCAATTAAAGTCAGGTGCGAAGTCCGGCTCCCGTAGGAGTCCGGACGGAGCTTACCGGCAATTGAAGTTGGCGACGGAGCCCGGCTCCTGTAGGAGTCTGGGCGAAGTCTCTCTTGGAGTCGTGGACGGAGCCCGGCTCCCGTAGGAGTCCGGGCGGAGTCTTCCTTGGCGTCGTGGACGGAGCCCGACTCCCATAGGAGTCCGGACGGAGTCTTCCTGCAATTAAAGTCAGGTGTGAAGTCCGGCTCCCGTAAGAGTCCGGACGGAGCTTACCAGCAGTTGAAGTTGGCGACGGAGCCCGGCCCCCGTAGGAGTCCGGGCGAAGTCTCTCTTGGAGTCGTGGACGGAGCCCGGCTCCCGTAGGAGTCCGGGCGGAGTCTTCCTTGGCGTCGTGGACGGAGCCCGACTCCCATAGGAGTCCGGGCAGAGTCTTCCTCAATTAAAGTTAGGTGCGAAGTCCGGCTCCCGTAGGAGTCCGGACGGAGCTTACCGGCAGTTGAAGTTGGCGACGGAGCCTGGCTCCCGTAGGAGTCCGGGCGAAGTCTCTCTTGGAGTCGTGGACGGAGCCCGGCTCCTGTAGGAGTCCGGGCAGAGTCTTCCTTGGCGTCGTGGATGGAGCCCGGCTCCCATAGGAGTCCGGGCGGAGTCTTCCTGCAATTAAAGTCAGGTGTGAAGTCCGGCTCCCGTAGGAGTCCGGACGGAGCTTACCGGCAGTTGAAGTTGGCGACGGAGCCCGGCTCCCATAGTAGTCCGGGCGAAGTCTCTCTTGGAGTCGTGGACGGAGCCCGGCTCCTGTAGGAGTCCGGACGGAGTCTTCCTTGGCGTCGTGGACGGAGCCCGACTCCCATAGGAGTCCGGGCGGAGTCTTCCCACAATTAAAGTCAGGTGCGAAGTCCTGCTCCCGTAGGAGTCCGGACGGAGCTTACCGGCAGTTGAAGTTGGCGACGGAGCCCGACTCCCGTAGGAGTCCGGGCGAAGTCTCTCTTGGAGTCGTGGATGGAGCCCGGCTCCCGTAAGAGTCTGGGCGGAGTCTTCCTTGGCGTCGTGGACAGAGCCCGCAAGGGTCAATCCCGCCGAGAACTTCGGCCGCGGGTATTTTATACTCAACAAATTCAAATAAACATCATCATTTCAAATTACAATCTTCTTTTAAAATTAATTTTTTTAAAAAAATATCCCAAAAAAATATATCTTAAAAAATTAAAAAAATAAAAAATACTGTAAAAAAAGAAAAAAATGGCGTTTTTGGGATAAAATGACATTTTTGGAGTAACATGAAAAAAAAAAAGATAAAATGATGTTTTTGAGATAAATGATATTTTTGGGATAAAATGATATTTTTAGAATAAAATAAAGAAAAGGAAAAAAATAGTATTTTTGAAAACGCCATTTGAAATGGCATTTTCAAAAATATCATTTCAAATAGCGATTTTATTTTATTTTATTTTTCCATCTACGTGGAAATTTGGGTGGAATGGGGTGGTGAGGTGGCAATCAAAAAATATCATTTTGAATGGCGTTTTATCCTGTTTGCATAATTTTGATAAATAAATTAAAAGTTAGATTATTTTTATAAATATTTTTTTTAAAAAAATTAATTAGATAAAATACTCTTGTATACTCTCATCCAAAAAAAAAAATAATAGCTGCTATACTAGATGCCACTAGTTTAAGTCCTGGGCACGAACTTGATACATTTTTGGGGTGCCAACTAGCCTAGCTGAGCCAAGTACCAAGTTGCTCGATTTGGCTCGAGTTGATATATCATTATAAATATTCGAGCTCGAGCCAAGCTTTATATAAAATGCTTGTTGGCATGGCTAATCTTGGAGCCATGCCTTTTTACTGTTTTTGAATACAGCCGCTACTCAAGTTTGTCTCGTTTGTTGAGCTTTGTCTTCAACAGAGCCAAGATCAAACGAGTAATGATCAGGCTGCATTTTAGCTATCCATAAGCAGCTCAATTTGTTTGGAGCCTTATAGATCTAAATTTGTCTGATCGTGTGCCCAATCCACTCTTTGGTTAAGTCTTGATCTATATCAAAACTCCTTCACTCTTCTCGGATCAAACCCCTCTCTCTTTCCCTTATGGCGGCCATAGAAGAGGAATGGAATGGGATCAATATGTAACCTTAGGTTGGGTTAGGCTGTGTAGGGCCAGTAGGCTAGACCATAACTTTGGATCAAATATTGGATTAGTTTGAGCTAAAGAAAACATGCTCAAGGTCAAGTTGGTTTGAGCTCAGGTTGGCATTTCGATTCTCATCCTTGGATATTTGACCTAGCCCAACCAACAAATGCCAATCAGCCTAATCTATATATTTTTGTTTAAAAAAAAAATATTTCAAATTAACTTGGCTAAAGATATATAACTATTAAAACTTCTCGCATAATAATAGTTACCCATGGTTTATTTCATCAAAAAAATAGTTATCTATGCTTTCCCTCACAGCATCGCATATGCCCACTATGTATAAAATAAATAGTATTGTATGGTTCTAAGCTTATATGTTATATCCATCCCTATATTGAAATGTAGTCAATTAATCCTTTAAAAGGTGTAATATACTCTCCCATCTTTTTTTTTTTTTTTTTTGATGACAAGGCAGGCTGAAAAGGCAGCTACCCGGTTTTCATTGGAGTTCCGGAGCTATTTACAGAGGGTGATGTAGTGAAATATAGAAGGAGAGGGCATAAGAAAATGAGTGAAACATTACATCCAGCTTTTAAGATATGCCGTGATGTCAAGAGAAGAATGAACAAATTAAATATGCAGTAAAGAAGACTCATTTTTCTACCAAAAAAAAGAAAAAAGAAAAAAAGAAGAAGACGCATTCAATTTGGTTTGTAGGGTCTCCTTTTCCATCTGTGGCAATCCTTCAGGCCCTTTCAATTTGGTAATGGGTTCTTCAACTAAAAGCAGAAAGTATATTGAGCCACAACTGATCACATGTCAACTATAATAATTTCCTTATTCACATGATCTTCTAGTATTTTTTCTTTGTTAGTCGATTCTGTATCATTTTTCATTGTTAGCATGATTCTATATCAATTATTATTATCTTTTTTATAGAGTCTGTATATTAGTATAAATAATCCCTAAAATGTATTGAATAAAATTGAACCATAAATAATAAAATTTTTTTCCTCTCTACCTCTCTCTTTTATTTTTTTTCTCTTCTTTGATAAATATTTTAATATGGTATCAAAGCCACTAATCATCTAATATACCATCCAGTTTAAGATTTTTTTCTTTTTTTGGATTTTTTTATCTCTTGCTCTTTTCTCACCCAATTTGAAGACTTTTCATCTCTTTAGGCATTTTTATATATCTGGCTCTTTTGTCATCCAATTTAAGATCTTTTTTCCTTCTCTTTGGATGTTTTTCTTTCTCTAGCTCCCCCACCGCCCACTTAAAAATCTTTTCTTTCTATTTGAGTATTTTTCTACTAATGACTTCTTCACTACCTAATTTAAAGTCTTTTCCTTCTTTTTAGATGTCTTTCTGCTAGTGGCTTCTTCACTATCTAGTTTAAAACTTTTTCTTCTTTTTTGAATTTTTTTTACCTCTTACTCTTTCACCGCCTAGTTTGAGGTCTTTCTTTTTTTTTTGGACATTAATTTTTCTATCTCTAGCTTTTGTACTATCTAGTTTGAGGCTCTTTCTTTTTCTTTGGGTATTTTTCTACCTCTGGTTCTTTTGCTGCTTGATTTGAGGTCTTTTCTTTTTATTCTATAATATTTTTATCTATGAGATGAAGAAAAATTGATAGCTCAAAGCATGCATTTTAAAATTTTTTCACAGCGAAAGATAATAGATTAAATATTTTAATCTCCTACACATACTTTAGATCAGATCTAAACTACCAATTAAGAATCTATGATATGAAATTTACATACAAAAATCTGATATAAAGAAAAAATTGTATCGATCACATCGATGCCCTAGATCAGATCTAATCGTTAGATCTAATCGGATGAGTTCAAAACTCATTACCTTTGTACAGATCGATAATCGTCGTTGCTGATAAGTATGGTATGAGGTTCTTCATAATGCCGAATAGCCGCACAGCTTATCCGACCTTTACAGGTCTTCCACTCGAAGTTCTGATCACATCGTCCTTCTCGGGAGTACTAGCTCGCATCGAATGCTTGAAATGGCTGATTTAAGCTCCTTTCTTTGGATCACTTGGACTCTTCTGGATCAAAAGATGAAGCTACAGGAGGAGGTGGTGGTGTGGGAGATTGGAACAAGATGCTCTTGTATTTCTTCTCACACAAAAATCTAGAGTCGAAATCCTAGAACCTACCTTAGACCTCATGCCCAAAGAGGAAGGACTCTTCCTCTATTTCTCACATGCAGAAGCCCGCCCCTTCTCTGTTTCATTCCCACACTATCTTAAAAGAAGTTTTTCATGGTAAAAAACAACTCTCTTGTCGCACAAAAAATGAGAAGAATTTAAGATGGGCATGGAGAAGAGATAGGATAAGGATAAGTGGTTCAAATTAGCTCAAATTCAAACCATTTTGAATTCAAACCAAAATCACTTTGTTCTTATCCAAGTGGGGCATCAGAAGAGTTGAGGCATGAGACATTTCTCATGCTATTCTCTTCTCAAAACTCAACCTTCCAAAGGGTGTAGGCGACAAGATAAAGATAAGGTTAGGTTCAAGATTGTTTCAAGTCAAATTCAAACTTTTTTGAATTCGAATGAAGAACCAATTTTGTCCTCATCCAAATGGAACCAGAGAAGAGGTGACAAAGCACTTTTGGGTGTGAAAAAAATTCACATAAGATCATTTCTTGTGTGAAGAAGAAAATGGGCACAGGGAAGAGGTGGCGTGTGGGTTGTTTTAATTCGAATTCGAATTTTTATCCAATTAGGTTTTTAACCCAACCAAATTATGTTAGACCCAATTAGACCATTGAATCTAATCTAATTAGGTAATAACTAGTTTTGACTAAATTCTAAACAAATCAAAAATTAATCAAGCTTAAGTTTCGATCAAATCAAGAATCGAACACTCTTAGTGATTAAGTCATCCGATAACTTAATCGGATCCAACCAAATTGAATCTAATTCAATTAGATTTGATCCAAACCTCAATGCTCAATCAAATTGAGCTAATTAGCAATCTAATTACTAATCAATCCTCCTATAATTCACTAATAATTAGTAAATTAATTTATTTCAATTTTTATATAAGATTAATTATCAATCGAATTGACGATTATATCCTAAAATGATTCTCAATCATCGATCAGCCACATGATCAGTCAGAGATTTTTTTTGAGTGTGATCCTATAGGTTTGAATCTAAGTCGGTAGTATAGAAATAATCTTTCTATACTAATCAAAGTGACCATCTAGCAGTGGTACCCGACGATCGAATAAGTCGAAAGATTGCAAAGCAACATTCAAGAACTTATTAGCATATGGTTACCTTTTAATTCATCCCTTTGACATAAATGCTCAAGATGCCCTAGGATTTAACTGTCAATCCAGAAAAGATCATCCACATTATATTTCAACTTTCTAAATCTATCACATAGATTATCCCAATCGAGATTTTACTGAATTGAAACACGCTGATGCATTAGCTCCTACTTATTCGAAGGGATTAATTTCATCTTGACTCACACACCGTCTTTGCAAATACTTGACTGTGCTCAGAAATCTTTCATCACTAAAATAAAAATTTAGATAGTCCGATACCAAAGTACAGTGAATTACTTGCAAGTCACTGTGACGATCTCAAATCAAAGGAATACTTATACTCATATCCTTTGCGAGTTACTTTTGACAGCAGAGTGCTTAGCAGTTGGTCACATTCAGTGAGATATATCCCTACGTCTCACTTGCATGCCATGCCAGTGTCTTCATACTCCTTGGTTAAGAAGACAATTAATGCACATGGTATACAACAACCTATACTTGATATAGCTATCATCCTAATAATAACATATCATTTGGCCTTGAACTAGAGTTTAAGGACTAAACGATATATCCTCCTATATCAATTCAAATAGTCCTAAAGACTTCATCACAAAATAGAAGTTCAAATAAGATGTACACAGAGTGATGAAAAAATTAAATAATATTTATTATTTTAATAATTCATATACAATAATAATAATCAACTCAACCATCAACAAATTGACGATTGAATTTGAGACATAATTTCTAAAAACTCCCACTTGGACTAAAGCCAATCAGTACAGTATCGTATATCTATCTTTGATTTATAATCTTCAAACTTCTGGACATCGAGAGCTTTAATAAATGGATCGATCAGATTCTTCTTTCTATCGATCCATGATCTCCCAAACTAGGTGGTAGCGGTGTAAAATATGCTTGATGCACTGATATAACTTCGATTCTTTCACTTAAGCAATGGTGCTAATGCTGTCGCAGTATGACAAGACAGGGCCATCAAGAGAGGGTGCCACTCCGAGCTCATCGATGAACTTTCGTAACCATATAGTCTCCTTCGCAGCATCAGATGTCGCGATATATTCTGCCTCATAAGTAGAGTCGGCCATAGTATACTGCTTGAAATTCTTCCAGTAAACTGTTACACCATTCAAGGTATAAATATATCCCGCATGCTCTTACTGTCATCATGATCCGACTGAAAACTGAAGTCTGTAAATTTCATAAGTTTTAAGTCAAATTCTCTATAGATAAGCCATTGATCCTTAGTATTTCTCAAATACTTAAAGATGATCTTTACGATCTTCCAGTGGTTCTCATCTGGATCGAACTAATATCTGCTCACTACCCCTAGTGAGTATACTACGTTTGATCTTGTACATATCATGACATACATAATAGATCCCACTGCCAAAGCATATAAAATTCTATTCATATGCTCTCTCTCTTGAGGAGTTATCGGATAATCACTTTTCGAGAGAGAAATTCTCTGGTCTATCGAAAGATAGTTCTTTGTAAAATTCTCCATGCTGAACCATTTCAATACAGTATCAATGTATGTGGACTCGGATAATCCAAGCAATCTCTTAGATTTATCTCTATAGATCTTCATCCCAAGGATGTAGGATGCTTCTTTTAAGTCTTTCATGGAGAATTGTAATGATAACCAAATCTTTATTTTCTGTAATGCAGAGATATGATTCTCAATTAAAAAAATATCATCTACATACAAAACAAAAAATACTACCACAGAATTATTAACCCACTTGTATATGTAGGATTCTTCTTTATTCTTAGTAAAGCTATATGTTCTGTCACTTTATCAAAATGCATGTTCTAACTCCAAGATACCTGCTTAAGTCCATAAATGGACCTCTGAAGCTAGCACACCTTAGACTCATCTGCGGATATAAAACTTTCAGATTGTATCATATATACCTCTTCTTCTAGCTCTTCATTTAGGAAGACTGTTTTTACATCCATTTGTCAAATTTCATAGTTCAGATGTGCTACTATCGCAAGTATAATCCGAATAGACTTGAGCATTGCCACAGAAAAAAATATCTTATCATAGTCAATACCATAATGCTGATGGTAACCCTTGGTAACCAGACGAACTTTATAGGTCTCTATCTTTTCATCTGCGCCCCTCTTCCTTTTGAAGATCCATTTACACTCTATATATTTTATCCCTTCAGGTCAGTCAACCAATGTCGGTACATCATTGATCTTCATGGACTCCATTATGAATTTCATAGCTTCTAACCACTTATCAGAGCCAGACCTCTATATTGCATCCATGTAGGTGTTCGGATCCTCGTTGTTCTCATCGATTTCAACAGGATCGCTGTTCCGAACTAAGAAATCATAGTATCTGTCCAGCTGATGCGGTACTCTACCGAATCTCCTCAAAGATATCTCTATAGCAGATTTCAAATTTGATCTAATCAAATCTAACTCTATAGGTTTATTAAATTATATCGGTTCTTCTACCGATCGAACTTCATTAAGTTCAAACTGAGACGTATTAGTTTCTTTTCCAAAGAATTCTTTTTTCAAAAAGACTGCCCTAATGCTAACGAATACTTTTTATTCATCAGCAAGGTAGAAGTAATATCCCTTAGTCTTTTTTGGATACCCTATGAATAGATATTTATCAGATCTAGATCCAAGCTTGTCAGTTTTTAAATGTTTGACATAAGTCGAACACCTCCAAACCCTAAGGTGAGAGAGTACTGGCTTATACTCTGTCTACATCTCATATGGTATTTTACTTATGGACTTACTTGAAACTTTACTTAGAATATAACAAGCCGACTTGAGTGCATATCCCCAAAAGGAGATCGGTAGAGTTGCAAAATCTATTATGGACCGAACCATATCTAACAGGATTTGATTCTCCCTTTCTAACATGCCATTATGCTATGATGTTTCAGGAGGGATCCACTGCGAGAAAATTTTATTCTCTTCTAAGTATGTCAGAAATTCACTGAAGAGGTATTCACCTCCTCGATCGAACCGAAGAGTTTTAATACTCTTTTTAGTTTATTTCTCTACTTCATAACAGAATCATTTGAATATTTCAAATGATTCAGACTTATGTGTCATTAAATAAATGTGCCCATACCTCGATAGATTGTCTATAAACATAATAAAATAATACTACCCACCTCTGGCACTCGTATTCATGGGTCCATACATTAGTATGTATCAGATCTAAAATTTTACTGGCTCGCTCACCTTTTTCAATAAAAAGTGATTTGATCATTTTTTTAAGAAGACAGGACTCACAGGTTGAAAGTGATTCACAATCACTGATTTCAAAAAAATTTTCTTGAGTCAGCCTGTTTATTCTGTTCTTGTTAACATGACCTAACCTACAGTGCCAAAAGTAGATATCGGTGATATCATCAATTCTAGAGCATTTACCGGATGTATACATTACACTAATAAGTTGTGATAATATATAAATTTTATTATTTAACTGTCCATTCATTACATTAACACCATTCATAATTATATTAAAAATATTTTTTTTATTGAAATCTCATAACCGTACATGGCCAAAAGGCCTATAGAAATAATATTCAATAAAAACGAAAGACAAAAGTAGCATTCACTAAGAATAATTACATTGAACTTGAATACAAGCTTAATAATCCCTAACACTAAAACTAGAACTGGTCTTCTATCTCCAACATTAAAGAATCTTTCACCTTCTTCAAATCTCCTGCTGATCTGCAAATCCTGCAATGAATTGTAAATATTAAAAGGACTTTCAGTATCTAATACCCAGATAGTAGAATCACAAATTGAGAAATTACAAAGTATTATTATATAATTACCTTATCCAGTAATAACTTGCTTTTTTCTCGATCTGTTTGGATCCACGGAGGTAATGTACTGAAGACAGTTCCTATTCCAGTGTCCTTGCTTCTTACAGTAGAAGCATTCCATCTGACTTTGGTCGGACTTAGATTTTTTGATCTGATTGGGCTTGGGTGCCCCAGCACTTTGCATCTTCTTCTTATTCTTCTTGTTCTTCTTTTTTTTCTTAAAGGGTCGATATCCAAAAGAAGATTCTCCCACCACATTCACCGACTCCTTATGGAACTGATGATCCTTCTTAAAGTTCTGCAGCAATCTCAATAAATCGAGGTAGTTGACTGCAGGCGTTGTCATTCGATATGAGTAACAAAAGGATGGTAGGATTTAAGCAGAGAGTTCAAAATGGCATCCATCTCTAGCTGCTCATACAGGTGAAAGTCGAGCTTGCTTAGGCGCTCAATCATCTCGATTACATACAGTACATGATCAATGACTGATGTCCCTTCTCTCATTCGAGTATTGAAGATGGCACAACTTATCTTGTGCCTCTCAATGTCGTCAGATGTGCCAAAAAACTCATTCAACATTTACAACATATCTTGTGGCTGAGCATTCTCACATCTACGATAGAACTTATCATTCATTGTCGTCAGTATAATGCAACGAACCGTAGTTCGATTGTTAAGCCACTCCTAATAAGTATCTCGAATCGTACTGTGGACGTTCGGAGTTGACTCCTCGAGTATCGAATCTGTCAGCATATACAAAATCCGTTCGTCCTTCAGGATTATTTTTAGTTTTCGATACCAACTATCAAAATTCGATCCCATTAATTTATCACTATCCAATAGTGATCGGAGCGAAAAGGTGGTGGCCATAACTACAGAAAGAAAAAATAAAATCTAATTAGTATATGAATTGATTAAGCCTAAAGATATGAAATTTAGTCTAAAGATTCTTCTACTATTTTATTTGAATTGATAGCCTCTATTTCCAATTCGAGAAATTACACTAATTTCTTAGCGGATACCAGAATCCTCATAGGTGCACATGGGCCTGAGTATGGCTCGACCAACACCTATGCACCCATGGATAAATTTTTAATCAATTATTTTATTAAATAATTTTTAACAGTTAATTTTATCCTAAGCACCTCTTTAGCAAGCGTGTGGCACCTCCATTAAAAGTCTTAGTTAGGTCTAACTATTAACATATCAAAATTTAGTGCATCTGACAAACAAATGATCAGATCCAAGTGTAGCTCAGCCAATCTGACCATCATTAGAAAGATACAACTAAATCAATATATTATGAATGATAATTTCGATAGTCAGATGAGCACCAGGCGTGTAGCGCCTCCAATAATCATCCAAACTGTTGGATCAATTATCATCCAACTTAATGGGAGACTATGATCTAATTATCACCATAACTATATTTTATTTTTAGGAATCTAATAATTTTAGAAGATTTAATTAGATGAAATGAAAGATGAGATAAGACTTGACTAGTTAATCTTAATCATCCCACTGACTTCACCAAGTTAGATCAAAGAAGACTAGGCATAAACTGATCCAGCCAACCAATCATAAATCTTCCTGCTGACTTCATCAAGTCATGAAGAGAACTATAGATAAGTTGAACTAGGGGCATCTAAATCAATCATACTAATTTTTTAGTTAGCATGGGTCAACCCTAATCATTAAGTGATCTGATCAAAACATGATTCACCATGTTGGCTAGATAAGTGAGATCGGTGGGAGGGATACGCCATTAATCTGTCATAGACTTAATCTATGCGAGTAGCTCTCAATTAATGACCAACGATCAAGACTGTCATATATATCTTAGACACCAACTGGTTAGTCAATTTCAATTCGATCAACTTATAGACTTGAGTTTGATCACGGAGCTACGATCAAGATCCATCTTAGTCTAATCAAAGATATGGACTCTAACCAACTACAACTATTGAGAATTGATCAAAAAAAATTGACCCAATCAGAATTAACTATTAATTAGATTTGATCAATTACTAACATAGTCCATTATCAATGATTTCTATCCTTAGGTCTAATCCAGTAAAATAGACTTGACCCGAGCTAACACATAAATCCATGAATTGTAAAATTTATATTTTAAATCTTTGATTCTCAAATCTAGATCACTTAATTTTTAATTAAGTTTTGGGTTAACATGGGTTGGGATTCAGCATTCGAAAATAGTTTCAAATTTTATAAAATATTTTTACAAACTGTCATACAATCAAATAAACTTTAATTTCAGATCTAACATACAATATATCAGATTTAAAATAAAAATATTTAACTCTTTTCATTGTTCATCTTCATAGAAAAGACCACACAGTATCCCTACATGCTATAGAAGAATCCCATCGAATGGGAGGAGAGGGCCATAAAATCCTACTTTCTTTTATGACCGGACTACTATGAAGATCTATCCAATTCGATTACTACACTACTCAGATTTAAAATTAATTATTTAGATTTAATCTAAATAATTAAAATTAGATAAAAATTATATTATATGTAAAATATTCATATCAAAAGCAACGAAGCTCTGATACCATTTGAAAGAAAACTGATAGTTCAAAGTATGCATTTTAAAATTTTTCACAGTGAAAGATAGTATATTAAATATTTTAATCTCCTACACATATTTTAGATCAGATCTAAATTATCTATTAAGGATATATAATATAAAATTTACATACAAAAATCTGATATAAAGAAAAAACTGTATTGATCACATCGATGCCTTAGATCAGATCTAACCATTGGATCTAATCGGATGAGTTCAAAACTCATTATCTTTGCACGAATCGATGATCATCGTTGTTGATAAGTATGGTACGAGATTCTTTCTGATGTCGAATAGCCGCACAGCTTGTCCGACCTCTACAAATTATCCACTTGAAGCTCTGATCAGATCATCTTTCTAGGGAGTGCTAGCTCGCGCTGAAAGCTCTGGATGGCTGATTTAAGCTCCTTTCTTTGGATCACTCGGACTCTTTTAGATCAGAAGATGGAGCTACATGAGGAGGTGGTGGTGTGGGAGATTGGAACAAGATGCTCTTGTATTTTTTCTCACATAAAAATCTAGAGTCAAAACCCTAGAACCCATTTTAGACCTCAAGCCCAAAGAGAAAGGATTCTTCCTCTGTTTCTCATGCACAAAAGCCCGCCCCCTCTCTGTTTCATGCCCACACTATCTCAAAAGAAGTTTTTCATGATAAAAAATAACTCTCTTGTCATTCAAAAAATGAGAAGAATTTAAGGTGGGCATGGAGAAGAGATAGAATAAGGATAAGTGGTTCAAATTAGTTCAAATTTAAATCATTTTGAATTCAAACTATAATCACTTTGTCCTTATCCAAGTGGGGCATCAGAAGTGCTGAGGCATGAGACATTTGTTATACCATTCCCTTCTCAAAATATCATACAAAACTCAGTCTTCCAAAGGGTGTAGGCGGCAAGATAACGATAAGATTAGATTTAAGGTTGTTTCAAGTCAAATTCAAACTCTTTTGAATTCGAATGAAGAACCATTCTTATCTTCATCCAAATGGAACCAAAGAAGGGGCAATAAAGCACTTCTGGGTGTGGAAAAATTCACGTAAGATCATTTCTCACATGAAGAAAAAAATGGGTGCAAGGAAGAGGTGGCGCATAGGTTGGTTCAACTCGAATTCGAATTCAAATCTTTATCCAATTAGGTTCTTAACCCAACTAAATTAGGTTAGATCTAATTAGACCACTGAACCTAAACTAATTAGGCAATAAATAGTTTCGATTAAATCCTAATCAAATCAAAAATTAATCGAGCTCAAGTTCTGATCAAATCAGGAATCGAACATTCTTAGCGATTAGGTCATCTTATAATCTAATCAGATCAAACCAAATTAAATCTAATTTAATTAGATTTGATCCAAACCTCAATACTCAATAAAATTAAGCTAATTAGCAATCTAATCACTAATCGATCCTCCTACAATTCATCAATAATTAGCAAATTAATTTATTTCAACTTTGCTCAAGATTAATCATCAATCAAATTGACGATCATATCCTAGAATAATTCTCAATCATCGATCAACCATATAATCAGTCAGAGACTTCTTTTGAATATGGCCCCATAGGTTCGAACCTAAGCCGATAGCACAAGAATAATTTTTCTATACCAATCAAAGTGACCATCTAGCAATGATATCCGACGTCCAAATAAGTCAAAATATTGCAAAGCAACATTCAAGAATCTATTGGTATATGGTTATCATATAATTCATCTCTTTGATCTAAATGCTCAAGGTGACCTATTGTTTAAATGTCAACCTTGAAAAGGTCATCCACATTGTATTTCAACTTTTCAAATCCATTACATAGATTACTCCGATCGAGATTTTATTGAATTGAAACACACTGATGCATTAGCTCCTACTTAGTTGAAGGGGTCAATTCCATCTTGACTCATACACCGACTTTGTAAGTACTTGACTGTACCCAAAAATCTTTCATAACTGAATTAGAAATTCAGATAGTCCGGCATCAAAGTATAGTAAGTTGTTTGCAAGTCATCGTGGTGATCTCAGGTTGAAGAAACACTTATACCCATATCCTTCACGAGTTATTCTTGACAACAGAGTACTTAGTAGTTGGTCACGTTCAATGAGATATACCCCTACGTCTCACTTGCATGCCATGCCAGTATCTTCATACTCTTTGGGTAAGAAGACAACTAATACACATGGCACACAATGAACTATACTTGATATAGCTATCGTTCTAATAATAGCATATCATTTGACCGTGAACTAAGATTTAAGGACTAAATGATATATCCTCCTATATCAATTCAAATAGTTCTAAGGACTTTATCACAAAATAGGAGTTCAAATAAGATGTATACCAAGTGATGAGAAAATCAAATAATATTTTTTATTTTAATAATTCATATACAATTACAATAATTAGTTCAACGGTCAACAGATTGACGATTGACTTTGGAGTACAATTCCTAATATGAGAATCATCAATCTTCGGCTATCTTCTATTTGAGCATCAGTTTTCTCTTCTGTAAAATTTTTGTCTATGAGGATCATCAGCCTTTGATCATCTTTACTTTGAGCGTTGGTCTTCTCTATGGCATGTTTATCCGCGAGGATCATCGGCCTTTAACTATCTTTTTTTTTTTAGCACTGGTCTTCTCTTCTATAGAGTTTTTGTATATAAAAAAATAATAATTTTTAAACTCAAGCTGGTACCTATAACACCATCTGAAGATTGAGGGAGAGTATTAGCATGATTTTAGAGATCATATATCAATCTATAATAATTTTTTTATTAACATAACATCCTAGTATTTTTCTTTATTAGTATGATTCTATATCATTTTCCTTTATTAGCATAATTTTGTAGCAATTGTTATTATCTTTTTTTCATTAGAACCACTATATTAGTATAAATAACTCTTAAGATGTATTAAATGAAATCGAAACAGAGACAATAAAATCTATTTTTTCTCTCTCTTTTTTTGTCTCTTATTTTTTTCCTTTCTTTTGTAGATATTTTGACAAAGAGGAAACAAAATGAGCATAAACTGCAGCATCATTGAGGCCGAGTGTGGGAGATTGATGCCGAAGAAGTTGCAAATTCCTTCTGATCAAGTATTTGTTCCAAAGATTAGACTTCGTGCCAAATTCATATCAAACAAAGTAAAGGAGAACAACGAGGCGGAAGTCAAGGTTTTCAAACGCTACTTAAGAGATCAGGCAATCTTTTTACGCTGTACCAAATTCTTCCATGCACCGCTAATAATTTGCAATTACAAAGATTAGACCAAAGACTAAACAGCTGAATATACACCTTTATATGCAACAAAGTAGACGGAGGCTTGTTTATTTAAAAACACTAGCATTCCTTGCTTTCCAAAAAGGCCACGTTATGGCCCTGATCGGCATAAGAACTACCGACTGAGTTGATTTGGTGAAGTTCCTCTTGCTCCATTGCAAGCACAAACCTTCGAAGATCACATGAGATTGTAGAACACCGATCAAGGAGCAAATTGACCTCCAAATGTTAGTGAAGAAATGACACTTAGAAAACAAGTGATCTTTCAATTCCACTATATGTTTGACATAGAACACATCCACGAATATTCTTGTCAAGCCTTCCTAACAAGGGTGTCTCAGGTGTTGAGCTTCTTTTTCCATCATAAGCATATTTTTCACCTTGAGTGGCACACTGAGGTCCTAAAGTGTGGTTGCAAACCTACTTTTCACTTTTCTGGAGTTAATGAAATGATAAAGGGATGTTGGGAGAAGATACCTTCGCTGCTAAACAGTTTTCAAATCATTTTGTCTTCTTCTCCATTCAAAGTACCCAAAGCAAGGAGAGCAAGTGATTAGATTGTAAATGTAGCTCCACCAAAAGCAGGGAAGGCAGTCTAATTTTTTAAGACATAGTTATACGATTGAAAAAAGACAGCCACTGACCCATTTTTCCTTGAACTAGAAGCATAGAGTGAGGGGAAGGTTAACATTAGTGGTGCATCACAAAGCCAACTACCTTTCCAAAACAAAGTGCCTCGGCCATTTCCAATTTGGAAGTGAAATCTAAAGGAGTATTGATGACATCTTTCCAAAAATTAGAGCACCGCCGAGATGATTTCAATATATAGACAATTTCACCTTCTCATGATAGGCAGACTCTATTTACTTTCTCCAAATTCCAGGATCACTGATTATATACCTCCAACCCAATCTAGCCGGCAGCGCATTGTTAAATTGGATGATATCCTTGATCTCCAAAGCTTTTTGTCCTTCTATAAATGTACCATTTTCTAGTTGATCTTGTAAGATAAACCATGAGCATTTGAGGTACCTTTCCAAAGAAAGGATATCCTCTACTGCCAATTTTCTGATGACTTGGATTGGAAGCTTGAATAAAGACATAAAAAAAGGAGCGACTTGAAATATTTGAAAAGAGTAGAAATCTCTGGTTAATTCCCATTTGCAGGTCTTCCACCAACGCACATACTCCTTTCTTCCAACCATAAAAAGCACTGGTGCTTTAACTCGCTGGCGAACAGTGCATGCCCTTGCACCAGGGGATGCAGTGGAGCATTCTCCATGACGCGCTGACATCTGTCCTTCTATAAAGCCCGACAATGCTGTTGGTCTCCTCGGACGCTCACCGGAATTTGCCCGACCAACAAATTTACCCCTGGTGCCTGTGTTCTGCCTCTCCTTGTCGGAGTCTGACGTTCACCATCATCATCCCACCGTCCTGTAGATAGAGATGGCTCCCTCTCCCTTCTCTCTTGACCCCAACTCGTTAAAACTTCTCTGTTGAGAGAGAAAGGTGCAATTTGACAAGCTCCATCCAAGGGTCTAATGCAAGAAGAACATCAAATGCTCGATGGTCCTCTAATATGAGAGATTTTGATGAGCCCAGTTGCGGCCAATCCCCTCATCGCCTGGTCGTCGGGAACGAGCGCCTCCAAAAGAAGTCCGCACTGACCGGAGGTGGCTCCGGCGGGGACCCTTCGACGGTCAAGTCAGAGAAGAGACTAGGCAACAGTAGACAAGAATTAAGGAACTCAACGAGAGAGGGTGAGAGCGAGAGCTAGAGAGGAGGAGGGATTCAAAGATTTCGAAAGGACCTCCCAGCACTGTTGCCTTCCCCGATATATATAGTGGAGCGCGGTATGGCGCCATCATTAATGGCGTAGACAATGGAAGAATTGTCAAATCGCCGAGGGCTGTCAGAGCCACCGTGAGGTTGTCAAATCGGCGTGGGGCTGTCAAATCGCTAGGGTTGACTCATGCCTTAGGTGGGATAATGCCCCAAGGTGGCTGTGCCGCATGCTGGTGTCAGGACTGGCAGCCTCCAGCAGTCGTACGGCGTTTGGAGGAGCCGACCGACTATAGGTCGGCGGCCGGTTGAGGGGCGTCGGGCGAAAGCCCGGGAACCCTCCGGCAATCAGTCGGGCGCGTTGTGAGAGTCGGGCATCGGGCTCCATAGTTTGGCCGATCGAGAGCAGAGAAGGTCTGCCCGACCGACGTATACTCGGTCGGTCGGTGACGGCAACCATCGGTCGGCAGAGACGGGCGCCGGTCATGCAGGCCCGACAGTGAGTCGGCGTGAGTGGGGTCGGTCGGTATACCCCAACAGTTGCCCCCCTCCACTCCTGAGTCGGATAGTGCACTGGCTAATGCCTTTGTACTGGCGGCAGCGTCGGGCGAAAGGAGTGAATTCTCATCGCATTAAGTCCCGATTCTGACGACCGCACCGATGGCTGATCCGGTGTCAGGTGCCTCATGAATGCCAGGCGATTCATCGACGTCAGACGTCCCATCGACGTCAGATGTCCCGTCGGCGTCCTGTCGGTGTCGGATGTCCTGTCTCATTGGGACAGGAAACCGTCGTTCCCGTCGCCCCTTCGGGGATGCAAAACGTCATGCCTTTTCACCACGTGGCAGGTGGCCATTGGGCCGGGTCTGTTCGAGTGGATGGAGGTGACGTGGCTCGATCTGAGGACGGGTGCGTCGAACCGTCGGGCCGAAAGATGGCCCGGATGTCGCCACATGGCGTGATCCGGGAGTTCCTCGTTGGTCGTGCCTCCATCTCGACCGTCGGGGGGCACTATATATACAAAGTCGCCTGTGTCCAGATTTCTACTCTCCCCATTTTGCTGTTGAAACTCTGCTCGCGTAGTCCCCTATTCCAGATAATCGTCTCCGCTTTCCTTCTTCTTAGGAGTCTTCCTTTTCTTCTGGGAGCCTTCATCGTCCCTTGTTTTCTTCCTTGCTTTCCTTATCTTCTGTCCTCTGCTTTGGTTCATGGCTAGAGCATCTCCAAGAGGAGGTCGGTCGGGGAACCCGACTGACGACCCTCGGTCGACCCCGGAGGTGGAGGTCTCTTCACTTTCGGGGCCGAACGTCGATCGGCTCCGGAAGCAATACTGCATCCCGGAGCAATTTCGGCTGTTCGCCCCTGGTGCCAACGGTCGGGTCAACAGCCCGCCCTAGGGCCAGGTGGCCTTCTACGTCGAGGACCTCCGGGCCGGTCTTCGCTTCCCGGTTTCGGAGTTCATCCGAAATATTTTTGACTATTACGAGCTATGTCCGGCACAACTCGCGCCGAACTCGGTTCGGCTAATAGTCAGTTTTGCCCTGCTGTGTTGGCTTTTGCAGACTATCCCTCGGATTTCGTTCTTTCGAGCATTTTTTGTCCTCCAACCCCACCCTAAAGCCTGAGAGTGGTGGTACCTCAATCCTCGGAAGGGACTTTCTTTCATTACCGGTCTTCCATCGTCGATCCACGGATGAAAGAACCAGTTCTTTTTCGTCTCTTCTTCTATTCCTTGGGGGTTCCCTGACCGCTGGGGGAACCCCCGAACCCAGCCGAATGAGAATAGTCGGGTGGAAGTCGGGGACTGGGAAGACTTCCACCATCTGAAAGATATTTCGGTGCCGAAGCAGAGGGAGCTCGTCACCGAGCAGGCCCTGTACGACGCCGGTCTCAGCCCGGTCCCTCGCTTAGGTTCGCTTTCTGTTTCCCCCCTCCTTTCTTCTTTCCTTTCTTTTTAAGTGCTGATCATCTGTCACCCTCTGCAGATATGCCGCCGAGGGGGAGACTGACAGCGGCCGACGTCCGACAGTACGCTGTGCGGAAGAGGCCGGCACAAGGGGCCGGACCATCGCGGCCTCCCAAGAGGCCTCAAGTGGCTCCACCGAGCGAGCCGACTGGGGCGGAGGCGGAGCCCGTTATCGCGCTGTCGGTGCCGACGATGTTCGTTGAAGTCCCGTCCGAGGGACCATCGACCGGGGGGGCAGCCTCGCCCGGAGGAAGGGCGGTCGAGGACGTGCCAGCTGCTCAGCCGGCAGAGGAGGATCGAGAGGAGGTGCGCGAGCCCGAGCCACCCGCGTCCACTGCTGCCACGCCTTCGGGGGATACTCGGTCGGGCTCAAGCATGCCGTCCTTCTCTGACATCAGGGCCTGGATGTCTGCCCGATGGAAGGCCCCGATGGCGTCCAGCGACGAAGGAAGGTCGGCTGGTGGCGGGGCGTCGACCGACTCTCCACTGCCCGAAGGAGCGTCGGCCCTGGCCAACCACGACTTGGCCAGGAGGCTATGCCAAGCGCTCATCCTTCCGGCCGACATTGAGGCCATGAAGAATCAGCGTGTCTCTGACATGCTGTCTTCATTTTACCCGACCATATTCCGGGTAAGTCTTCCTTCTTTTTGTTTTCACAACCGTTTGTTGTTAGCTCGGTCTTCTGATGGTCGGCTTCGTTTTGTACAGCTGGTTTACAATATATCCGAGCTGGAGGCTGGGTACCGAAGGTTCGGCGATCTGCGCACGGCCTGGAGGGATAAGGCTGCGGCCGCCGAAGCCGATAAGGCTATACTGATCGACCAGCTGCAGCAGTCGGTCGATCGGGAGGCCCGGCTTGAGGGGGAGATCTCTCGTCTTACTGATGAGGTCTCCCGACTCACAGGTGCCTTGGCGACTTCGGAGATCGAGCTGCAGTCAGCCCGTGACGACGCCAAGAAGAAGTCCCGAACCGTCCGTCGGCTGCGTCACGAGAGGGACAGCTTCGATAAGGAGCTCAGGGCCGAACGCGAGAAGCTTCGAGTAAGCCTCGGGAACCTCGCTAAGGCCGAAGAAAGTCTGTCCATCACTCAGGCCGATGCAGACGTTGCGAGGGCGGAAGCGGAGTCAGCGAAGGAAGCCATGGGTCGGGCTATAGAAGACTTCCGCGACTCAGAAGAGTACCGGGAGGAACTTCTGGAGAGCGGCTTCCTCTCATACCGAGTGGGGTACGAGGATGCTCGAGAAGTCATTCGGAGCTTGTACCCAGAGCTCGACCTCGGCAGCATTGTTCCGCCAGAGCCGGAGGTCCCAGCTACGGAGGAGACGGCCGACCTATCGCCGGGAGGCCGCACCACCAGAGTGGAAGCCGAAGCAGACGCGGAGCAGGCCACCGAAGGCCAAGCGGCTCCGACCCCCGAAGGCCGAGGGGATTCGCCAACCGTTCCCAATCTCCGCCCGATAGAAGAGGCCGATTCTGAGGACTAGTCGGTCTTTTATTTTTTCTTACTTTTGTATATCGCACTTGTATTCGGGCTTCTGCCCAGTTTTGTAAACTTGGCCCGAACTTCTAATGAAATTGAAGTTAATCTTTTGGACTTGAACTCTTCTCCTTTGTGATGTGTCGTGGGATGTATTTTGTGTAATTTGCCGAAGCACCTTTAGAATGCGTAGGTCGTAGACCCAAGGACGTTCGGTAGGATCCCCGATAGTGATTCAAGGTAACCGGTAACGTGCGCCACTGCGAAGGCAGAGCAAATCCTGACTTTCGATCAGCCTCCCGATGGTCGTATGACCCGACAATCGGGGGCTTAAGTCGAACATCTATCATCCGGTCGTAAGTCGAGCATGTTCGTTGAGTCGAAAGTTGACCGACTACCGGGCAGGACTCAGTTGTCGGATCATTTCATAGGGTCTGATAGTCGAATGTCGTTCGATGCGTTCAGTCGAATGGCGTCCAACGCATTTAGTCGGGGAAGCGATGACAAGTCGGATCCCCATTACCCGAACCTAGGTCGGGTACTTACGTCGCGCCGTGTGATAAATGATGGTAAGCCGAATATCCTTCGACTGGTCATGACCTAGTTGGTAAGTTGCGAACGCAACATTGGTCGTGTTGGCGCTTTGCCTTTCTCGGCCGGGGCCGAGCCGGCAAGTCGGCCGACCGTTCTGCCCGATCGTTTTGCCCGAGGGTTTTAACTGTAGAAAGAGTATGACTCCCGTTGTCATGGATATATCGGCCCTCGTAAAAGCATCCGATGCATCATCGACGATCGGGCCGTCGGTCCCCGATGGAACGTTAAGTCCGAGTCGGGACGTCGGGGCTCGTACTTCTTGGCGAGCGCCGACCAATCGTCGAAGAGTCGAGATTCCAGACTCTGAAGTTTTGAAACTAGATTTGTATTTCGAGTGAGTGGATACAAAGTTCACTGGTAGTACAACTTCAGGTTGTCGACATTCCAGATCTGGAGAATGGGGTTTCCTTCCAGAGTCTCCAGTCGGTAAGCCCTCGGCCCGTAGGTGTCCGCCACTTTGTAGGATCCTTCCCAGTTCGGAGCTAACTTCCCTTGGTCAAGAGGCTTCGAGACTTCTGCCTTAGGACTAGGTCTCCAGGCCTGAAAAGCTTTGGTTTGACCTTGGCGTTGTAATATCGGACCACCTTTTGTCGGTAGGAAGCCATACGGAGTTGTGCTTCGCGTCGGAGTTTGGACAAGAGGTCCAAGTCGGCTCTCCGACACTCGGAGTTGTCTGGCTCACGATACTGCTCGACTCTGATCGATGGTAACCCGATCTCCAGCGGGATCATGGCTTCCGTTTCATAGGCCAAACTGAAAGGTGATTCCTCGGTCGGGATCTGGGGTGTCATCCGGTATGCCCACAGGATGGAGTTCAACTCTTCGACCCAGAGGCCTTTGACTTCATTCAGTCGGGTTTTGAGTCTATGCAGTATGGTCCGGTTGGTCACCTCGACTTCACCGTTGGACTGTGGGTGCCCGACCGAGGTCAGTCGGTGCGTGATATGAAATCTCGCACAGAAGTTTCTGAAGTCCTGGTTGTCGAATTATCGTCCATTGTCGGTGATGATGGTATGCGGCAATCCGAACCTGAAAATGATGGACTTCTGAACGAAGTCCTCCATCTTCCGCTCGGTAATCTGTGCCAGAGGCTCAGCTTCCACCCACTTGGTGAAGTAGTCGATGGCAACGACTATGAACTTCCTTTGGCCAGATGTCGGAGGAAAGGGACCGAGTATGTTGACCCCCCACTGGGCGAAGGACCACGGGGCGACGATGGGGGTGATTTGACTGGCTGGTCGGTGTTGTACGCTGGCATACCTCTGGCATGGCTCACACTTCCGAACCAACTCAGCCTCATCCTTCCTCATGGTGGGCCAGTAGTAGCCCTGTCGCAGGACTTTATAAGCCAAGGATTTGCCCCCCAGGTGATTTTCGCAGATTTCTTCGTGTACTTCTCTGAGCGCGTAGTCCGCGTCGGTCGGTCCCAAGCATCTGAGCAAGGGAAGGGAGAATGATCTTTTGTAGAGTCGGCCATCCATTATCACGTGTTGGGAGGCCAACCATCGGAGCCGTCTGGCCTCCGCGAGATCTTCAGGGCTAATCCCGTCGGTCAAGTACCGAACAATCGGATCCATCTAGCTTGGTTCGACCGCCAGCTGTAGCACCTCCTCGGCCTTGTCGATGCTCGACTGCTCGAGATTCTCTATGAACGTCCGGCCCAAAGCGTCGTAAGCTGAAGTCGCCAGCCTGGAGAGTGCGTCGGCCCGAGCATTCTCCGACCTAGGGATGTGGGAGATCTCAAAATATCTGAGGCACGCCACAAGATCTTTCACTTTTTGGAGATATCTCGCCATAGCCGGGTCTCGCGCCTCGAATTCGCCCTTGATCTGTCCCACGTTCAGCTGAGAATCGAAGAAGACTTGGAGGCTGTCGATCCCCAACTCCTTCGCCATCCTCAAGCCGGCGAGGAGCACTTCATACTCGGCTTGATTGTTGGAGGCTTTAAAGTCGAATCGGAGGACGTACTCAGTGACCATCCCTTCCGAGTTGGTGAGCAGGAGTCCGGCCCCGCTCCCCCGAGCATTCGAAGCTCCATCGATGTGCAGTACCCAGGTGGACCCCGGATCAGGCTCGGAGACCGCAGCTCCTCCGGGTTTCTCACCTTCCGATCCTTGGTCGGTTGTCGGGCATTCCACGATAAAGTCGGCCAAAACCTGAGCCTTCAAGGCGGGTCGCGGTCGGTACTGTATGTCGAATTCGCTGAGCTTCATCGCCCATTTCGCCAGTCATCCCGACGTGTCGGGTCGGCGCAGTATCGCCCTCAGGGGCTGGTTGGTGAGGACCACAATGGCATGCGCTTGAAAGTATGGACGGAGTCGTTGTGCGGACACGGTCAGGGCGAATATCACCTTTTCTGTTTTCGAGTACCGAGCCTCGGCACCACGAAGCACTTTGCTGGTGTAGTATACAGGTTGGTGAATTCGGCTCTCGTTCTCTCGAACGAGCACCGAACTGACCGCCTCGGGGGAGGTGGCCAAGTGGAGGTACAGCATCTCCCCAGCTTCCGACTTCACGAGCAATGGCGGGGAAGCCAGGTACCTTTTCAGGTCCTCGAAGGCCCGTTGGCACTCATCCGACCAAGAGAAGCCCTTCACCTGCCTCAGGGTTTTGAAGAATGGAAGGCATCTTTCAGCCGACCGAGAGATGAATCAGCTAAGGGTGATGATTTTTTCGTTCAGCTGCTGGACCTCCTTCTTGGTGTTCGAATGGCGCATGTCGATGATTGCCTTGATTTTCTCGGAGTTGGCCTCGATTCCTCGTTGCGAAATGAGGAACCCGAGGAACTTTTTCGAGGTCACTCCAAAGGCACACTTAGTCGGATTCAGCTTCATCCGGTGTCATCGTAGAGTGCAAAAAGTTTCTTCGAGATCCTGAATATGATCTATAGTCTGCGCACTCTTCACCAGCATGTCATCCACATACACTTCCATGTTGCGCCCGATCTGGTCTTTGAAGACCTTATTGACGAGTCGCCGGTAGGTAGCTCTGGCGTTCTTCAGTCCGAAGGGCATTATCCGGTAGCAGTAGAGGCCCTTTGCGGTCATGAAGGCGGTGTGTTCCTCGTCTTCGGGTGCCATTCGGATCTGATTGTATCTGGCAAAAGCATCCATGAAACTGAGCAGTCGGTGGCCGGACGTCGCGTCTACCAGCTGGTCGATCTTTGGGAGTGGAAAGCTGTCCTTCGGGCAGACGCAGTTTAGGTCGGTATAGTCGATGAAAATCCTCCAACTCCCGTTGGCCTTTTTGACCATGACGACATTTGCGAGCCAATCGGGGTATGTAGTTTCTCTGATGAAGCCTGCCTCGAGTAGCTTGTCCACCTCTTTGTCGATGGCTTTCTATCTTTCAGGAGCAAAAGACCTTTTCTTCTGCCTCACCGGCTTCATCGCTGGGTCGATGTTGAGTCGGTGTGTCATTATCTCTGGGGGGATGCCCGACATATCCGCTGCTGACCAGACGAATATGTCGGCATTGACCTTCAGTAGTTCTGCCAACTGTTGTCGCTCGGGGTCGGATAATTGAGATCCGACCCAGACCTTTCGATCGGGATTCTCGGCTATCGAGATGGAAACGAGCTGTTCGGTCGGTTCACCCCGTTCTTCCTCCTCCCGTTGGTCCATCTTGTCGATCGTTAGGGAGCCCTTCAACTTCTCGCTTTGAGCGGAGATCTGAAAGCATCGTCGAGCGAGCTGTTGATCCCCGTGCATCTCCCCGACTTCATTTTTTGTCGGAAACCGAACCAGGAGATGATACGTCGAGACTATCGCCTTGAGGGCGTTTAGTCCGGGTCTTCCAAGTATGGCATTGTAGGCCGATGGCACTTGGACGACCGCAAAGGTCAAGTGGACTGTGCTTTGTCGTGGTTCGGTTCCAGCCATCACGGGCAAAATAACCTCTCCTTCTACCGCGACAGCGTCTCTAGCGAAGCCTATCAGGGGTGTAGAGACTTTCTTGAGTCGGTTGGCCGACAGTCGCATCCGGGAGAAGGTCGAGTAAAACAAAATATTCATTGAACTTCCATTATCTACAAAGATTCTTTTTACATCATAATTCGCTATTGTTTCCGAGACAACAACAGCGTCGTCATGGGGAGTTTGGATGCCCCGAACATCTTCGTCTGTAAAAGTAATTACATCGTCCGGGTGCGGCTTCTTCGTCGGCTCCCCTTCAGCAGACGTCCCCGGGCCCAGTCGTTTGGAAATCATATTGATGACCCCGACCGTAGGCTGATTAGTCGTTGCTTTTTCAGTCGACTGGGGTCGCCGGTCGGCAACGGGGTGAGTCGGTGGGTTCCTTCGAAATTTGCCGAGATATCTCCGGCGTATGAGGGCTTCGATCTCATCTTTAAGTTGGATGCATTGCTCGGTATTATGGCCATGGCCGTGATGGAAATGACAGTACTTTTATCGGTCGAGGCCCTTTGCCTTCAGAGGCGGAGGCCGTCGCAGATATTCCTCTCCTTCGATCTCCATTAAAATCTGCGTACGAGGAGCAGAGAGAGGAGTGTAGGAGTCATACCTGGGTCGTGTCGGCCTTAGACTCCACCGTCGGGGCGACCTCTGGTTCCGCTGTGGGGGTGAGACCTGACCGTCGGTCAGGGGCCTGCTAGGCTCGGCAGGTTCCCGACCCTTCCTCCGCTTCTCCTTCGGGCCCTTGGACTCGGTCAGGCGTCGGTCAGAAGCTCCTTTGTCTGCACGCATGTACTTGTACGCACGCTCCAGCAGTTCGGCGTACGTCCGGAGGAGAGTCTTGTCCAAGGAGTAAATAAATCGGGATGCCCTCAACCTCCGCTTCATGGCCGAAATGGCCATGTCTCCGTTGAGGTCCCGGACCTTAAGCGTGGCCGCGTTGAATCGCATCACAAAGTGTCGGAGTGTCTCGTTTTCTCCCTGTTTGAGGGAAAAAAGGCTGTCCGAGGTTCGTGGCGGCTTCCAGCTGGTGCTGAAGTAGGCCACGAAAGAGTGCTCGAGCTGCCCAAAGGAGTGGATACTCCCTGATCGAAGGTCGGAGTACCAGGCCCTGACAGCTTTGCGGAGCGTAGTGGGGAAGCCGATGCAAAGGAGAGCGTCGGTTGCCCCTTGAATCGTCATGAGAGCTTTGTAGCTCTCCAAATGGTCGATCGGGTCGGTGGAGCCGTCGTAAGGCTCCACGTGTGGCATCTTGAACCGATTGGGGATCGGTTCGTCGAGGATGAGTCGGGAGAGAGGTTGGGCGGTCTGAAAGTCAACGTCGTTCGAGGACTTCTGTCCGTCCACCTGCCTCTGGACAAGCCGACGGTCAATTTTTTCGAACCTGCGTTCGTAGTTGTCGATCCGTCGGTGCTGAGAGACCCCGGGGGTGGAGTCTCCGGAGGAGTCCGAGAGAGAGGCAGACGGTGTTCGCGGTCGCTTCTCCTTCCTCGCTCGCTCCAGCTGGGAGGGAGATGGCCGTCGAGACCGATGGGTGTCGCACCGCGGCCGCCCCTCCTCCTCTTGGTGGGAGCGCTGTGGCGGGTGCTCCCGAAGAGGCGATGGAGACCGATGCGGGTTTCGACGGCTGCTCCAGGAGGGCACTGGTCGTGCCGCCGGTTGCTCCGTCGGCGAGGGCGGCAACCGGATCGGTCGCTGCTGAAGGCTCTTGACCGCGTCTGTCAGCACGGTCATCTGCCGCACGATCACCGCGATCTGTGCCTCTGTGGTCATCGCAGGATGCGGAGAGCTAGGTTCCGCCATGGAGGGTGGAGGAGAGGCCTCTTCCCGACGGGAAGAGCGCCTCGCCGATCCAGTGACTCTCGACCGTTGAGCTCTTGTTCTTGTCATCTTAGGAGATGTTTCGAGTTTTGTGGGGGTTACAATCCCTGATGCTGTCGATGACTAGGACCTCACCCCTACCTGGCGTGCCAAATCTGTTGCGGCCAATCCCCTCATCGCCTGGTCGCTGGGAACGAGCGTCTGCAAAAGAAGTCCGTACTGACCGGAGGTGGCTCCGACGGGGACCCTCCGACAGTCAAGTCAGAAAGGAGACTAGGCAACAGTAGACAAGAATTAAGGAACTCAACGAGAGAGGGTGAGAGCGAGAGCTAGAGAGGAGGAGGGATTCAAGGGTTTCGAAAGGACCTCCCAGCACTGTTGCCTTCCCTGATATATATAGTGGAGCGCGGTATGGCGCCATCATTAATGGCGCAGACAATGGAAGAATTGTCAAATCGCCGAGGGCTGTCAGAGCCACCGTGAGGTTGTCAAATCATCGTGGGGCTGTCAAATCGTTAGGGTTGACCCATGCCTTAGGTGGGATAATGCCCCAAGGTGGCTGTGCCGCATGCCGGTGTCAGGACTGGCAGTCTCCAGCAGTCGTACGGCGTTTGGAGGAGCGGACCGACTATAGGTCGGCGGCCGGTTGAGGGACGTCGGGCGGAAGCTCGGGAATCCTCCGGCAATCAATCGGGTGCGTTGTGAGAGTCGGGCATCGGGCTCCATAGTTTGGCCGATCGAGAGCGGAGAAGGTCTGTCCGACCGACGTATACTCGATCGGTCGGTGACGGCAGCCGTCGGTCGGCAGAGTCGGACGCCGGTCATGCAGGCCAGACAGTGAGTCGGCGTGAGTGGGGTCGGTCGGTATACCCCAACAAGCCCATTCGAAGATGGACACAATTCAATTTGAAGGATTCAAATTTTTATAGCTGCTTTTGAAAGTGAGGAACGTTGGTCACAACTTTTATCACAGCCCAAGGATGTGCACTCCAAAAGCTCCAAATTGTTGATTTCCAGCTTTAGTCTTTCAAGGCCTCAAAGCAGAAGACAGGGTCACTAGCGAGGGCGATGAGAGTCGGCCTCCAATATGATGATCTGTACGGACATATATTTAATCTTACATCGCTTATTCGCTGAGAAGATCTTAAATGTTTATATAGGATATCTTTCAGATAATATTTTTGAGTGAGATTCTGAATTGTTACAAATGGTATCTGATCCATAACTCATATTGACTAGATGTTATTGCAGCACAGTTGAATTGGACTGATCATCGGCTAGTCATAATATTTATGAATGGACATATAAATTTGGATTCTTTGCTTGATAAAGATATCAAGACTTAAATAAGAGGATTAAAAAATTTAAATAATATTTTTTTATTAATTTTTTGCGACGGTAAATTTGATCTTTAGTAGTGCTAAACATGAGGCCATGGTGGATGGGAGAGCTGGCTCAGGTGAAGGAAAATATGGGGCCAATGCTGGATGCATGGAGGCTGGTTGCAGCGAAGGCTGATTGGATGAATGGAGTTTTAGATTTGGAGGCGAGGAGCGGATGGCTTCTGGTAACGAGGATGAAAAGCAGAACTGAGATGAACAGAGCAAACTGACCTCTAGGCTTGATTCCAGTTTTACCGATCGGTCTCCCAACTTTTTTTTAATTTTAAAGGTTTAAGATGGACGAATGTCCGACAATGGTCGCGAGTGGACGGCTACATCGTCTTGTACTCCAGGTAATGATTAGCAGTATCAACTGTCATTACCCAACATGGGACCTGTAGATGATTTTTTTTTTTAATAATTGTTGAGGATTATAATAAGGATGTCGTTGCTGCGTTTGTGGCAGACACCGGGTTTGGACTTCATGGTTGGGTCCAAGTACATTGCTGTAGTTTCTCAATGGTATATAAAATAAACTCAACAAAGTTGCCTATCTTTGGTATTTACATAGTTTTATGTATATCTTTATATGATGGTAAAAGAGTCGAAGTTTATTTTTTATTCATTCTTCTCAAAGCTAGTGGTTCTACATAAACTCATATGCTACTGTACATCAAGATATAAATAAGAAAAGTTAGCTTTTTGGCTATCTATTTCCTCTAAGCTTCTGATTTCATATGCATGAGTTCCATATACATTAATTATGTGATGGTATTGATCCTTAAATGATGAAAATCCATATAATCTTTTATACATTTTGAATCTTTCTCAGTGTTATTGAATGATTCAAGGAGGTGTTTAGTTCGCAGCTGGAATCAGAATAGGAATGAAAATCGGATTGGCTTGAAATCAGAATCGGAATGGTCAAATCTTTCGAAATATTTGGTTCGTGATTAGAATCGGAATCAGAATTGAAATGGAAATAAAAATTTAAATCCATAGAAAAAATTAGGGATTGAGTTCTATAGATTGGGCCATTCTCATTTCATTTCGAAATTGAAAATGAAATGAGATTCCTTCCAATCAAATGATTAAAATGAGAGTCATACATTTCGATTCTGACTTCAAACTCCTATTTCTTTCAACCAAACATTCTTCAAGTATAACCAATCTTATCTGTACAAGATCTATCGTTGTTTGGAATATCCAGCAGATGTTAAACCCTATCAAAATCTCGTTTGGATTATCTAGATGCCGACGAAGATTGAACCAGGCAATATGTCACCGTGAGTAACATCAACTTTTTACGGAGTCCAAGGCAATTTTTTCCTTTATAAAGAAACCCTGAAGCCTATCATCTCGATAACCGTGCAACACGCTACAGGCACGCTACCGAAGTGCCCGCCAAGTAATTGAAGCCACAACCGGCGACCAACCGTCCAAACAACTAAAACGCATGGCTCGCGGCACGCTTCTCCCAACCTCTCTGCCCCCACCAAACCCACTCACCCACCCACCATTCTCCACGGCCATTCTCTGCTTCCCTCCCAAGAAAGAAAGGAACCAATTATCCTGAGATAATGGATGAGAAGCCAGCATCTCGTCCACCCACCAAGAAAAAGCTGTTTGATTGGCAAGTCGGGCACTATAACAAGGAGATGTTAATGGGCTTCGACTTATCCAATCGCACCTCCGGCGCCACCGATCTCCTCCAGAACTGTGACCTCCCCCCTCCTCTCAAGCTCTTCTCGCCAATTGAAGATGATGAGAAGAAGAATAAGATCACCGCCATTAACTCCACTCCTTTGGTGCCACAGAATTCTCTACCAACACCAGCTCCCAGGCTAGTCAACCGAACTTTATTAATTAGTTCTCAAAAAAATTTGTTCTGGTTATAGCTTTGGTTACCAAAGGATGACATCCTGGCAGCGAGAACTCGAGCCTGCTGAGAGCTCTGCGGCTCTCCCAAACACGAGCAAGAGAAGCCGAGAAGAAGGCGTCGCTGGCAAATGCGAGAAACGAGCATATGGCCACGTTGCTCCTGGAGGAGTCATTGAGACTCTCGGCTCACCGGCAGTGGGTGAAGCTACTCGAGGCCGAGGTCGCGATGCTTCAAGAAAAGATATTGTGGTCGCGGACAGAGGAACACGCAGAAGGTGATGCGATGCCGGCGGCGGCGACATGGTGCTTGGCTTTGGCCCTCTGCTTGGGAATTGGTGGAGTGGGTATTGCATTAGGCCGGCACTTATTTTGATGCTTCTTGTCATGAAAATAGGCGATGGGGATCTTATATCAACAGGGTAGTTAGGATTAGGTAGATTCAAAAAGCCATATCCGTGTTCCATGAAACCAACTATGTAAGCAATTTCAGATGATATCTGCCTGCAGAGTCCTTAATTACACACTCATCCATGTACTTTGGCAGAGGAAAAAGAAGAAAAAACCAACATGAGATTTAGTGAAAATTCTTTTATTTATGGGTGATTACAAACAGTATTTGGAAGTGGCAAACGTGAATGAAAATTAGAACTTAGCAGCTGAGAAGACTCTCAAGTGTGTCACTGATTCCAGGAGCAGATAAAGAATCTCAAGCGAGTCATACCTTTTATTAGATAAAGGGCCATAGCATCAACCACCCACGGGACAACAATAAAAATCCGAGAAAAATATACTTGCAGAATTGAAGCTCAAACTAGTGTTAAGAAGATGGGTTTTCCTATGGTGCTCGCGAGGTTAAAAATATACCGTTCAGATTTCAACGAGTTGAAATCCAAATATGTATGACCAATGCAATAAATATTTTAAATTTTAAAATTATTTTATATTATAATTAAAAAAAATTTTAATCTTTTCAAAAAATTTTCTACATTTTTTTCAGAGAGGAGGGGGGCCGGTAGTGATACGGAGAAGCCATCGACGGGATGGTGGGGTGTGCAGAAGCTATGATGGTGCAGAGTTGAAAAGAGTATAGTTTGTGGCGGCGCAGAGAAGCCGTGAGTAACAAAGGTTGTTTTGTGGGGTGGTGCAGAAGTCGAGGAGATAGGGGTGTTGGGGAGCGGCGCAGGAGACAGAGGCGGATGCGCATGGGAGAGGGTGACGCGGGGTGGGGGGACGGTTTGCAGCAGCACCAAGAAGTCGTGAGGGAGATGAGGGGGTGTCAGGGAGCAACATAGAAGGTGGGGATAGGCACGCACGGGGTGGGGGACGGTTTATGGCAGCGTGAAGAAGCCGCGGCCAGTGGGGGTGTGATCGTAGGGCAGCACAGAAGCCGAAGGCGGGCCCAAGAAGAACATAAGGGTTGTTGAGTGGCGCAGAAGGCGGGGGTGGGCACATGCAGCGAAGGTAGCATGAGCAGGTGGGAGGGCAGAGGAGCTACAGGTGCTGGTGTAGGGTGAGGGAGGGGGGAGGGGGTGCACTAGGGGGGACTGCGGGCATGTGAGCTGGGTAAGAGGTGTGGGGGGATAACCAACGGAGGGAGGTGGAGGAGTCATGGGTGGATCCAAGGGGTGGGGTGGGCCCGAAGAAGCCACGGGTCATGCCATCGGGGGGAGGGGGCGGTGATGGGGAGCTGGGCGAAAGAAGAGGAGGATGGGGGGAGGCGTATGGCAAGTAGCAGGGAGGCAGGCGATGGGATGCGGGCGACGGGCAGCGACCAAGAGAAACAATGAAGAAAGAGGAAAATAATTAAAAAAATAATATATTATTTTTAAATATAATAAAATAAAAAATGATGATAGTATAATATCTTAAATATTTTTTATGATAAAATAATATTAATGGAGTAACGTAGCAAACCCTAAGAAGATTAATAGTATATATACTGTTGGAACAAAGATTAGTAATTAAGGATGAATGAATCTCTGTGATCCCTAAGCAGTTTACATAGCAACACCTTCATGCAACTTAGACCCATTATTTTGAAATATGGTGCAATGATGCCTCATGATCTATCGACTCTTCCAATTGACAACTTCATTTGACATAATGGTTGCCAAAATGTTTTCATAACCCTACACATATATAACATAAAGCACCCGAAAATACTCCATGTTGTTGATTCTAAGAGTCAAAATGTACATTAAATTGTATGTGGTCTAATGAAAAACTCGAAAGCCACAAAAACTTCATCATGCTTTTCTATGATATAATTCCAAGTCATAAAGAAGAAATTAGAAATAAAGAAAACCAGACATGAAAACCATCAACATAACTTAGAGTTGAAACGTTAAGCATAAACCTTAATCCGCACCAAGCTGATAATCCAAGTGCCATCCATACAGAGCAAGGCAGTCAGTTAACTAATCAAGCTATTATTGTTGAATTTTGAGAACATGTATTGTGACTCTCAACCTGAAGTCAACCCTTCAACTTGGCATCAATTACTTTACGAAAGCAACATGAGGCCAAAAAGAAACAGACATGGAATCTAGGTCTTCGTAGGTCTTGAGACTTGCCTACCGCGTTAAGCGGCTTATTTACCAGGCACAAGTTTAAAAACCAAATATCCAGATTAAAAAACGGACCACAAAGATGCTTACGAGGAAGTTTTAGATGAATAGCAACTGTATTTTATTAAAATAAGGTAGAAATATAGTTTTGGAACCTTAGATTTCCACCGGTCTCTAGCCGTGTATCACGGCTAAAAAAATAATAATAGATTTTATTGTGGATAAGAACTCGATCCATCACATGAAGTATTGTACGCTCAACTCATGGACCTCACGATTTTGTTCTTTAAAAAATGCTTCACATGAGAAAGATTTTTTCTCCTTATAAGTGTGAGTCTCTCTTGACTCACAGCCGCTGTGAGACTATTGGTACCCTCCATATTATTAGAACCACAACAAAGCTCTCTTGACCCCGATATATACAGTCTGAGGAGTCCCACAGTCAGTCGAGACGAATTTCAGCCTCTGAAAATTGAGATGGATCTCGACTCCTATCGGTGCGCCATTGTTGCAGACAAAGATTCGGCCCGTCACGTGAAGTATTGTCCACTCTGGTCCATAAGCCTCACGATTTTATCCTTTAAAAGACACCTCTTGTGAGAAAGATTTTTTTCTCCTTATAAATACGAGTCTTTTCTGACTCACTACCGATGTGGAACTATTGGTATTCTTCATATTATTAATATTATTAGAACCATAACAGGTTCCACATAAATTCAACAAAACTGAAGTAACACCTATTGACACCTCATTTCAAGTTTAGGAACTCAAATTTTCCCTTTTTTTTTTTTTTTTTTTTTTCCGATTGAAGATCATTCTCTATCTTTTCTCTTTCTGGTGACGATCTGCAAGTCAATTATCTTATGGTTAATCAGTTTTATTTTTCCAAGTGGGTACACTCATCATCACTCTCACCCGTGTGATGTGCATTCCATTGGCCTCTTTTTCAACAAATGGACAAGAACAGTATGAAGAAAGAACACAGTTACTGAACTTTGTGCGTGATCCATTGATCCTTAAACTTGCAAACACGATCGAATGGGGATTCCAAGAGAAGCTGGGTCCTCTAGGCTGCAGAAATTAATTTGCCTGCATGTCATTGTCCCTTGGACTCCAGCAATCAGGTTATATTCCTGTTATTGTTCACTGGTGGTTCCTAAAATCAGATATAGGTCCATGCTGCATGGAAGTTAAAGAATATCGCAGATTGAATGGTCAAAGATATGTAAATAATTAAGTTTCCTAATATCATGCGAGTCGCATTAATATCAGCATCATTTGCACACATCCTCAAACCTCCTGCCAAAAAATAAGATCTACAATCTAGGGATCCTTCGTAGCATGCGGTGCTGAGCTTGCATGAATAGAATAAGCATCACTTTCATATACATGGCCTTAAAGTGTCTTGGCTCGATGAGGTTGCTTCCTGATCGATTAGTCCTCTGTTTGGATCTGTAACTGAGAGAGAAATGAAGCATGTACTACATAGGGGTGATTCACTTTTGAAAAATTATGACTACAGCATTTGCCCAATACATTAATTCTTCTCCAGGCAATGCAATGTTTGTTTATAAAATTCACAGTTTATTCAAAAGTTTGTAATATCATAACAATTTGAGAACCAACAGTTTATCCATTCTCTTGAAACGTTCTTCAAAAAGTATTGCAGAACTACCTAATTTACACAATTATAGCCAACTTTTGCAAGAAAAGAACCACAACAAGAGAGAAGCATAACATCAAAGTCAACACATGTCACGGTCCTATTTGTGGCAAAACCTGTGCCCTGTTTGGTTTACATAGCAAGCCCCCATCATCCTTCTAGCCGGAAAGTTCTATTCCTTTCCCAAGCCCTGTGCTGCCCAAATGTCAAGGAAAAGCATATTTGATGTACGAAAAAGGGGAAGGCATATCTGGGGGGAGCGAGAGAGAGAGAGTGAGAGCATCATCCATGAGAGCTGGTCCTAGAAAGAGAGAGATGGAAGTGCGTTAGGTGGCAGCTATTCCAAGCGAAAGCAACGCCTTAGCGACCAAGTTATGCCCATACGCGCGAATATTACGTGTGCAGTCACTTCCACGCGGAAAAGTGGACCCCACCAAAACCAAATTCCATCACCTATTGGATCATGCAGTGGACCCCACTTTTCATACAGCCACGTAGGCTGAAATTGTTGACTTATTCCGCCGGTTATTCACATGCTGAGATGCCTTTACCGGGCTATACATGTGGGGATGGCTTTGGCAATTGGATAAAAGGTCCAGCTTGTAGGGTCAAAATCTGTGGACCTTAAATATATCAAAAATTCAAATCCAAATTTTTTTTTTTATTAAACAAATAATCAAATCCAACACATATAATATATTTATTAAATAAATTAAATCGAGTTAAACTTGTTAAATAAGTTTATATAGTAGATTTTAAATAGATTAAACAGATCTAAAATAAATAGGTCGTTAAATAAGTCTAAAATAAGTTGAATAAGTTTTAAGCAAGTTAGGCAAATCTTAAATAAGCCAAATTATAACTGGATTCAATTATTGAATAGATCAAAATGAATTAAATGGATTAAAGATCTAAGTTTGAATCTAATTTATTTGACAAATAAGCCTAGACAAATAGATCTATTTATGATCAGAATCTATTTATGTAAAACTTAAATTTATTTTAAATTAGTAAGTTAAAGGTCAAGCCATAAATTGTCATCTCTATATGAACAAAGACAAGGAAGCTTCTTAAAAAGCCAGGACTTGGTTAGGCAAACAACTTAATTGGTCTCATACCAATTTGAGTTAAAATTGGAGGGAATCCTAAGATTGTCTTGAGGGCCAAATCATTGATCTAAATTGTTAATTAGTTGAGCACCAATAATGTAGATTGAGATAGTCAGGACCTTTATCTTCTATATTGTTATATGATTATCTAATTAATTTAATTTGATTGGCTCTATAAAGTGGAATAAATTCTTAGTCTACGATAGATTTTATATATTTTTTATTATTTTTTAATCACCATCGACTTGAATAATGTAGTTTTGTGATGTCTCGTCATGCTGAAATGATGATCTTGATGATGTACCATGTTCTATTGTAGTGATAGTGCCATCTATTTTTTTTGAAAAAATAAGGTGCAATGCAGAAATTATTTTTTAGTCAATCTGTTTCAATTTTTTAATAATTTATTAATTATTTATATAAAAATTAATTTTATTATTTATAAAAATAAAATAAAAATTATTTTTTAAAAATAAATTTTCATCTTTCTCTCAACCCCTCCACACCACCTCATGATCTCCGCCTAAAGCGGCCTGACGGCGCCAGCATCCAGGATGGTGTGGAGCAGGAGAGCCTCGCCGGCATCGCTGCCGCCTGTGTATGTGTGGGTGCATGCATTTTCGTCCGTTTCTCCCTTATTAATCATCAATTCGACTCACGACAGGAGTTAATGTTATAACATTATTATAAAAACACTATCCCATCAAAAGAAAAAACATTATAAAAACACTGAATGGGGCTGTTGAAGCCTAAAACTCTTGCTTTAGGTTCTTGCAAATATAATCACTCGTTTGACAAGCCCTGCCATGTTTTGTCGTCATCATATGGCAGATATGGAACCTAAAAGCTGGAGGGACAGGGAGAAAAGCTACCAGAAGTGGACATCCACGTGGTAGGCATGGAGTCCTTCCTAAGGCATTCTCACCTATCCCAGACTTATTAAACTCATAAAGCTTAGAGGAATATTGGACAAAATAGCTCACAGAGTCCTACTCACTCCACCAAAGCCGCCCCTCAACCTTTATATAATGACCCTCCCCTCCTTTCCTCTCCTCTCAAGCGTCCTACTCCCCCTTGCCATCCCACAGCCTCTCTTTCTTTTGAACGAGTCCCAAAATGGCTGGTTGCACTTCTATCACCTTGGGTGCTCTCATCCTCATAAGTTGTGTCACTTGGGTCTCGGCCACCGTTTACACCGTCGGGGATACATCAGGCTGGACGTCGGGCGTCGATTACTCTACTTGGACCAGTGGCAAAACCTTTGCGGCTGGCGATAGCCTTGGTCAGTCTCTGTCCTTTCTCTCCAACTTTATGTTTGCAAAGAAGATATCTGAACAAAAACAACTCTTCTGAAGTATTTTAGCTTTAAGCTTATGATCTCCTCTTGCGGCTAACACTTGTACTAATTAACAAAGTTATTGCTTCATGACTGACTATTGTCTAGTATGCATTCGACAAAATAAATTAAGGAAGTTGGTTGAATTCAAAATAACATATGGAGACATCCAAAGAGATGCATTGGTATCACATCAGCTAGCCTCAAGAAAAGAGTAGAATTGCACCAGTTCAAAAGAGACTTCTTTCATGTGAGATTTTGATTTCGATAGCGCTGATTGCTATGGCCCTCCATGCATGACTTTCCGTCGTGCAACTGGCCTTTTAAGTTATCTAGTGGGTCTATCTTTTCCTTATAGCTAACTTGGCCAAGAACTCAGCATCAATTCTTACAAGATTGATCATCACAAACTGATCATAGCAGGTGATCATTGTCATCTATTTATATTATTTAGACTTCTCATCACTAGACTAGTGCTAATTAATAGCCAATTTTCTATTTGTAAAAGAACTGGAATAAAGCTGAGTGAACAGTACTTTGCATTCACATATAGCATGCATCAAAATTTAACCTCATAGATTATGCGAAGGAGATATCCATAGCTTCCAAATCTCATCCAATCCACTCTCTTGGTTGTTGCAGTGTTCAACTACGCCAGTGGGGCTCACACCGTGACCGAGGTGAGCTCGAGCGACTACGATTCCTGCTCGGCAAGCAACGCCATCACCAGTGATAGCAACGGGCCAACAACGATCCAACTCAAGACGCCAGGTACACACTACTACATTTGTGCGATACCCGGTCACTGCAGTGGAGGAATGAAGCTCGCTGTCGCGGTCGGAGGATCGGCCTCTGGCTCACCCACCACACCCTCCCCTCCATCCACCTCCACCACGCCTACCCCGCCGACAAGCACCACCACCGGCACCCGCTATTCTGGCGCAGGAGGCCTTGCACCGGCATCGGCGATGGCGGCGGTCACTGGGCTGGTGGTGCTACTCTTCTAGGCCCGGCCAGGGTAGAGACAGTGCTCCTACTTTGTTATTGAGTTATTTCTTGTATTTTAGGTGGCTAGATCATTGTGTTGGGATAATGCTTGTGTAACATGGTGGTTATTGATGTATGATCATGACTTTAACTTTATTTGAGTGTGATAGCCTGTTAAGTTGGGAGATCTGGCGTGATGGTTTGAAGTTTCTGGTCCATGTATACGTTTTTTTCCTGTTGCTATGGTTGGTTCAAGGATTTGGTGGATGATGATGCATGGCTGGACATGAAAGAAACATGCACTTCCTATACATAATTTATCTAAGGTGGGACTTGCGAGTTAGAAGATGGCATATTGGGTTGGTGAAAAGAGGCAAAGTGATATTATCATTGCAGTATCCTTTGTCAGCTTTCATGCCAAATAATGCAGAAGATGTGAGCTAGAGGGAGGAAGAGAACCAGAGAAAAAGGGGGGAGAGAGAGAGAGAGATCATCATTGAGTTTTACATAAAGAAATGGAGAGAGTTTGTTGGAATGGGAATGGGATTCTTGGGAAATTTGATGCAAGCATCACTTGAGACAGAAGCAACATATATCATGGCGAAAGGTGTCTCGGTGCTGCTTTTTTCCCTTCCTCCTTTCCTTTCTTTTGGTAACATTTCCCCTTCCTCTTTGGAAAGAATGAATGCTGCTTTTTGAGCCTCTCTAGCTGCTGACTTTTTATGGATGTGTGGGGCTAGAGAATTTTTTGTTTCTTGAATAGATCGTTAGTGCAATTCTTGGCCTTTATCCGTGGGCGCTTTCCTTCTAAACAAATAAATGCCAATGGTAGTGGCGTTAAAAGGCGAGAGAATACTTGTCATTTCTAACGTATTGAAATTGAAAAACTAGCATCACACCTAAGTTCTAGAAAATTTCTCCATTCTAAGCTGAAAAAAAAATTTGATGAACTTTATATATTATTGTTAAAAAAACTTTTTCAATTATATTTTTTGAGAGAAAGGAAGAGACATCCGCTCACGGTATCCAGATCAAAATTTTTATTTTACTTCATACCAAAAAAAAATTGTTTTACTTCAATGTGGCGCCCCATTGAGATGCGTCTCAAGAATGGAATGCCTCCCTAATCACACATGAAAATGATAACTAAAGTTACATCGCTGCTGATGGCACCACAGTCCAAATCAAGTTATTATAGGATATTCTCTATTTAAAAAAAAAAAAAACGATGCAGACGAAACTGGTCACGGAAGGGGTTTCGAGAATGACGTGGTAGCCCTTAAAATGTCCCACGTCTTGCATCAAGCCCCCCAAATCACATCAATACCCAAAAAAAAAAAAAAAAAAAGCCCCCCAAATCACACCAATCACCTTGTATCTCATCAGGTCGTATGGGAATCGGTGGTCCCTCGGTTGGGCCTCAGCAGTACTTTTTCTCCTGGTCCTAAGGTGACTGATATATGGTCAATGTGCGAAGACCAGTGCACGAGAAGCGATTCAGCTACCAAAAGAAGCATCTTTTTTTTTCTTTGGATAAGGAAAAAAAAAAAGCTGCAGCATCTGTAATGTGAAAATATTGCCAATATGGGAAAATGTTCGAGACACAACTTGAGCAACCACATCAGCGATCAGGTTTCCTCTAATGTCCATGACAAACTTCACATTGCCAAGTTATAACTTTTTTAAATTTAGAATAACAAGTTCCCAAAATTGATCAAACTAAATGTAATTTCATTTATCATTCATGCTAAAATTATTGGCATTTATCTGATTAAGTCTCATCCGGATGCGGCCTATACTAATATGCATTTGAATTTATTTTACTTGCTTTAGTTTGATCTGAACTTTGACAAAAATAAGCTTCTGATAAAGTGATAAAGATATATTTGATGATTATTGTGATAAAGTTAAACTATATAACCATTGTGGATGACATTCATCTCATTCTTTATGACTAATTTAGATAATATCTTTGATGGGTGAGGCATATTTTAAAAGGATATCTCCAATAGATTTGATCCTCAATTCATTCGAAAGCTTGTGAAATCTTCTCTATCAGGAATACTCAGAGGTAGGATTGAAATATCAAAATACTACTCATGGATAGTGAGTAGCACATCCAATTCGGTTTCTTCTTGTGACTACAGATAAATTAATTTTAGAGATTACGAATGGCATCGATGACTTCTTCTTCAAATAAGTTCTATTGCCCCATAATGGCCCATAAATTTTCAATATTATACCATCAGAGCCATATATAGGTTATTTGGTTTGAAAATTATAGTCTTTATATCCATATAAAGTTTTCATAGATATAGATCTGACTGGCCATCCTAATCAGTTTTCTATAATCGAAGTTGTCACAGTTAGTCTAAGGAATCGTTTCTAGATTCCGTGATGGTAGAGACTCATGTTCTTTATTTATTTATTTTTATTAGACCTAGAATTTATTTTTGAAAGGATTAGAATTATTATTTAAATAAATAAATAAAATAGGAATGGAAAAAGAGGGAAGAAGAAGAGGGTTGACGGTGACATCATGCCCCCATTCTTCTCCTCTTGTCATCGGGTGGCTAGATGGGTTGTCGTCTTCTGTACGGGCTGACAACAAGCCACCTGTCAATCAAATTGGGTGTCGTGATGAGAGGAAGGATGATGGTTCTCCCACCATTGTCCTCCCTCCCTTCGATGAAGTTGGGTGGGATCGAACTTCTAGCCTGCATTCGGTGGATTTTGGACCCAACACCGATGGTCTTCAGATCCAACATCGATGCTCAATGGTGCCGGTATCAAATTCTATTGGCTAGCAATAGGCGATATTCCACCATTTAAGGATCCAATGAGCCGCCCTTTAGGAAACGCCAGATCTTGTTCATCGGTGGTTCTCCTCTCAATCATCAAGGAAAAGAGGCGATGGCTCTTGGCGAGAGGGTGGTGATCTGCTAATTAGAATTTTCCAATGACCATCAGCTGGGATTTGATAAAGAAGACCGCCAGTTTGAGCCCCTACTTTGCCACCGATCTCTCATGAAATTGTCGGTACACCGATGGTTGGGAGAAGATCCTTGGTTGGCCATCGATGTTTGGGGTCGACTGGTGACCTATCAGCATAGAATCACCAAGGCAGGGGTCATTGGTCATCACATTTCACCGCCCCCCCCCCCCCGATTGTGATAAGGAAGAGAGAGGACCAAAGAGAAAGAAAAGATCAACAGGTTCAGCTTTTAGGTTTCAACCTAAAATCCAAAATCCGGTTGTATCTTAAAAAAAGAGACTTTTGCAATTTAGTCATTGATAAAGTAATTAATTTCACAAACATCCTTCTAAAATTATATTTTGGTCCATGTAATAAAGTTTATTATATAAAGATCTTGGATTATTATTAAGTCCCCATAATAAACTTTATTACATATATAAAGGTCCTTTAATAATTATAATAAAATCCCTGTTATATGCTTTTATTACATAAAGTCCATAAATTTGCATATTACATATTTTTTATTTGCTATTTAATTTATTTATATGTAAATAAAATATTGCAAGACTATTATCATATTCTTGATGATGTATTTATGCCTTGTTTTGCATGTAAAGTTTCTTGACACTATTTATAAGAAATTAAAAATTTTTAGTTTGATTGTTCTGGTCCGACCACCAAAGTGACCATAAACTCTTAAAATTAAAAATTTTCTATAATGCATAATTTTGGATTGATATAATTGATCAAATAAAATTTTAATAATATCATATATAATTACATCATGCCATATTTAGCATGTAAAATTTATTAACACTATTTATAAAGAATTGAAATTTTTTTGTTTGATTGATTCGATACGATCATCAAAGTGATCACAAACTCTTAAAATCAAAAATTTTCTATAATATATAATTTTGAATAAATATAATTAATCTGAAAAAATTTTAATTGTATCATAATTGTATCATATTATGTTCTGCATGTAAAGTTTATTGACACTATTTATAATAAATTAAAAAATTTTAATTTGATTGATTCAGTGCAATCACCAAAGTGACCATGAATACGTAAAATCAAAAAAAAAATTATAATATATAATTTTAAATAAATATAATTGATCTAATAAAATTTTAATAGTATCATAATCGCATCTATACTACTAAAATGTTGATTAGATCCTAAAGGAGCATCATCTTGTTTAATATTAGATGAATGAAATAGCAGGAGTGTACATTGGATTGAGCGATATTTTCATATCTAAAGATATAATATTTACTTGAACCCAATGTGTACTTTTTTTTAGATTCACTAGTGATATAATATATCACTAAATAGGTATAACCACTAGTATGTTATTGTACTCGCCTAAAGGAGAGATATAATAATACATCTTATTGCCTGCCAAAGTTAAATACAAAAAATTTATTTATTTTGGATAATGTTTAATTAATCTCATTATTTGATGATAACAAAAGTATGTATTGTTTGTAGCAATAATTTTTATAATTATTGATAATAACATAGAATTTTTTTTTTCTTAATGGATCAAATTTTTTGAAATACAAAAAAAATATATTGCTCACATTAGGATGTACTGACCTTACTCTAATGTTCTAAGTGGATAGATCTTCATCACTTATAGAAAGTACACTAGAATAAAAGAGTTTTTTTGAGAAATAGGAGCATTCCAATTAGAGCATTCCAATCACCTCAGTTTCTTCTAAAAAAATCTAACATGGTATATTAAGAGATCCATCTCTTCATGTCATAAGGCATGTGACAGCAATTTATAAGCTCTGACAAGATAAAGATCAGCATACGTGAGCATGTTTTGGAGATAAAGGATATACATGGGCATGTTATGGAGATGAAGGATATTGCAACATAGTTAAATAAAATTCAGATTTTTATATCAGATGCATTATTGATCTATTTTATTCTTTTTTCATCAAAGTACATCTCTTTAAAATCTCCTATAGTACATACAATGAGAATTGGATAGTTAATGAATTACTGACCAAATATGTGCAATAGAAGATATTGAGAGAGGAGAAGATAGAGAGCGTGAACTTTGTTTCATATCAAATTAATGGAAAAGCAGATAAATGAATAAATGCATCAAAAAAAAGAAAAAAATATTTATTGTGATATTAAGTGAAGCTAACAATAAGATTATTAAATACTTCTTCTATAGAAAGTGTTAGTGCAAAAATCTGCCTGCGCCGGAGAAGCTAGAGTCGGGGAAGCCGCGGTCGCCGCCGGGACCTGCAAGGGAAGTCTAAACCGGAGGTGGGGTTGCTCCGGCAAGACCCTCCGACGCTCAAGTCAGTTCTCTGCCTCAACAAGAATAGAGTGCTCGAACGGAGAATTTAGCAGAGTTTTGAGATAAGAAATGAGCTTAGAGAATAACGTATCTGAGTCTCCCTTTTTATAGGTGGAGGGGGCAACGGATTGATGGCGACACCTGTAACCGTCTGGTCGTGGGCCACCCGTGGTCAGAGGAATTTATTGCGAGAGGTAGTGGAGTGGGATCGTGGCCATCACCGCAGCTCGCCACGTGGAATCAGTTGCAGGGAGTGGAGCAGCGCCCGTTGTCGTGACTTGCCAGCGGATGGGAGAATCGCCCGGTATCCGTCGCAGGAGGTGGAGCAGGTTCGTGGCCGTTATCGTGGCCTGCCAGGGGGTGGTGGAGCTGTGCGGAATCCGCCGCAGGAAGTGGAGCAGGGCGGCGACGGTTACTGCGGCTTGTCAGGGAATGATGGAGCTGTGCGGAATCCGTCACAGGAAGTGGAGCAGGGTCGTGGCCATTTTGGTGGCTTGCCAGGGGGCGCGGATATGTTGATTGAAGCTCAGCGATGGTAGGAGCCCGGCCTCGGTAGAGGTCCGGGAGAGGTCCTCCTGGCGGCTGGGGCCGTGGGCGGAGCCTGACTTCCGTGGGAGTCCGGGCGGAGCCGTGCTGCAGGGGATGTCGGAAGCGGAGCCCGGCTCTCGTAGGAGTCTGGGTGGAGCCCTCTCGGAGCTGAAGTTGCGGGCGGAACCCGGCTCCCGTGGGAGTCCGGGCGGAGTCCTCTGCAATCAAAGTTAGAGGTGAAGTCCGGCTCCCGTAGGAGTCCGGACGGAGCTTACCAACAGTCAAAGTTAGAGGTGAAGTCCGGCTCCCGTAGGAGTCCGGACGGAGCTTACCAGCAGTTCATACTGAGAGCGGGGCCTGGCTCCGTGGGGGTCCGGGCGGAGCTGTGCTGCAGTCGATGTCGGAGGCGGAGCCCGGCTCCCGTAGGAGTCCGGGCGGAGCTGCTCTGATGTTGCGGCGGAGCCCGGCTCCCGTAGGAGTCCGGGCGGAGCCGTTCCGATGTCGGCGGCGGAGCCCGGCTCCCGTAGGAGTCCGGGCGGAGCTGTTTTGATGTTGCGGCGGAGCCCGACTCCCGTAAGAGTCCGGGCGGAGCTGTTCCGATGTTGCGGCGGAGCCCGGCTCCCGTAGGAGTCCGGGCGGAGCTGTTCCGATGTTGCGGCGGAGCCCGACTCCCGTAGGAGTCCGGGCGGAGCTGTTCCGATGTTGCGGAGGAGCCCGGCTCCCGTAGGAGTCCGGGCGGAGCTGTGCCGATGTTGCGGCGGAGCCCGGCTCCCGTAGGAGTCCGGGCGAAGCTGTTCCGATGTTGCGGTGGAGCCCGGCTCCCGTAGGAGTCCGGGCGAAGCTGTTCTGATGTTGCGGAGGAGCCCGGCTCCCGTAAGAGTCCGGACGGAGCTGTGCCGTTGTCGATTCCGCCGAGGGTTTCGGCTGTGGGTATTTTATACCCAACAGAAAGGAAGGACACCTGAAGAAAAAACTACATAGTGTGAAAAGTGGCTGCAAAAGTATCATTTACTCTTGTGTGTATTTTAAATTTAATTTAATAAATATTTTTAATTATATCTGGTGCATTGACTCTTGTGTATTTATGCACAATGCCAACAACTTGCAAAGCTTCATATCAAGAAAACCTCTAATTAAAAGTGAACGATCTATTATCATTATAAGAAACTAAGCACATTCACTTATTAAGGCAGTTAGATGCTAAAGGATAGTTAGATTCTAGAGTAGATTTTTATATTTCTTTTGAAAACTTCTTCTATACTATGGCATCAGAGATTAATTAAGACATATATCTGAAGAAGGGATCAAATAGCTAGTATAAGATAAAATCTTAGGATCATTAAACTCGCTGATTTTGTGATATATGTTGACTGCATAAAAGCAAAGCTGACATATACATCTTAAAAAGATGCCAGGAGTGAAGAAATTTTGAAAATCATTCAAATTATTATATGCAAATCTTTTCCCCATGTCTAACAAATTAAAAATATTTTGTCATAATTATGGATGATTATTTACGATATGTATATGTATCTCCTATTTGGTAAGATTGATGTTTTTGAGACCTTTAAAAAATTTAAAATAAAGATAAAGAGATAATCAGAAAAATATTAAACTAGTCAAACCCAATAAAGATGGCAAATAATATGAAAAAACATACAAAGATGGGATAAAGATCAAGATAGGGGTGCAAACGAGTTGAGCTACTCGTGAGTTACTCGAGCTCGACTTGACTTAATTATTATTGAGCTTGAGTAGCTCAAATAGTTTTTCAAGTCGAGCTCGAGTAGTAAGATACTCAATTCAAAAGCTCATGAGCCTAATCAAATTTATATATATACATATATATATAATAATAATATTATTATTTATAATATATCTATTAATATATATATTATTAGTAGACAAGGGCTTGATTTTGAGCTCAAGTATCACTACAATAGAATAGGATACAAGCGATGAAAGAAATTCATCGCTAATAATAAATTTTCATCGCTAATAGTTATTAGCGACGAAATTATCATCGTTAATATTTGATCACAAATAATGATGTCATTGATAATTTTTAGTGATGAAAAAAAATTTTATCATCAATAATCGACATTATCGATGAAAAATTTTCATCATTAAAAAATTATTTTTTCAAAAACTATTTACGATGAAAAATTTTAGTCATAAAAAAGATAATGTATGACGAACTATTATCTTGCTAATTAAAAAATAATTATTTATGATGAATATTATTCATCACTATTAATTTAATTAAAAATTTTTATAAAAATTAAATTTAAAAAAGTATTAGAGACATAAATTTTTCATCATAAACATGATAATTTTTGACGTAAATTTTCATCACTAATAAATTATGAATTATTTATGATAAAAATATTTTTATCACTATTAATTTAATTAAAAATTTTTATAAAAATTAAATTTAAAAAATATTAGTGACGTAAATTTTTCATCATAAATAATATAATTTTCTACATAAATTTTTATCATTAATAATTATTTATGATGAAAATATTTTTATCTCTACTAATTTAATTAAAAATTTTTATAAAAATTAAATTTAAAAAAATATTAGCAACATACATTTTACATCATAAATATAGCAATTTTTAACATAAAATTTTATCGATAATAAATTTTTAATTATTTATGATAAAAATATTTTTATTATTATTAATTTAATATAAAATTTTAATATTTTTAAATTTATTAAAAAATTTATTTACGATTAATTTTTCATCGCTAATATATTTTTTGGCGATCAATATTTCATCAAAAATAATTCCATTGCTAATAATTTATAATTTTTTTAAAAAAATAATTTATGAATATATATATTTAATTTATATTTATAATATTTTTTATAAATTAAAAATAAAAAATTTACATAACAAATCATAAATAAATTTTATTATTTTATTATATTAAATTAAAATTATAAGAGATCTAAAATAAAAATAAAAAGCTACACAAATAGACGGCATCTACAAAAAGAGAATGGGTTGGAGAAGGAGAGCACTCAGATGAGCTTGGATCGATCTGCTGCTGCCTCATCAGCTGTATCACCTGCTCCATCTGTACTATCCACTCCATCATCTGGATCTGCAGCTGCTGATACTCATCGATATGTGCAATCAACTTATCAGCTCACTGCTCAGCCTGCCTCTGCACCTCTGCCAGTCGAGCATTGCAAGCAGCATGAATGTCAGCCTTCGATGAGCGTGAGGATGAAGGAGCAGTGATCCCATGTCCTACACCCTTGACATAATAAGATCTCATACTAAGCATCTGATCACAAATCTCATCATCTGTGGGTGCGGTCGAGCCCTCAGAGATAGACTAGGATCTGATGTCTATCATACAGTTTTAAAAATTAAAATTATAACTATTTTAATTTCGTACTGAAAATCAAACTACGAATGAAAAGAATAATTAGAAAAACTTACAAAAAGCTCCTAGCTCTCCATCGTCCACTCTCCTGACAATCGCTGGTGGATCCGCTGATAGATATCGATCCTACCAGGAAGCTCGCCACTCTCTGCATCTCTCTGTAATTTGAGAATAATTAATTAAAAAAATTTTAAATAGTCAGAGAGTTAAAATATATTAATTAAAAATTACTTACCATCTGCTTCATGTGACGAGCGAACGATCTCGAACCCCCATAATGCGATACGATTTGTCTCAACCGATTCACGGCGTTCTGGGCACATCTTTTCTGTACAGTTAGCAGTCAAATTAGTAAGTAACAAACTAAATTTAAGAATAAATAATTCAATCATTAAACTCTAAAAAAAATAAATTTAAATGTATAACTTGATATGTCGGATCCTTGTAATACTGGCATATGAGAGCCCAATCATCCATAGTGATGTTGTCATAGGGCCGCTGCCGCGCTACCTCCACCCTATGATCCTGCATCACATGGTATCAATGCTGATGGATGCGGTGACAATACTCCTTGAAACGCAAAGATAAATGAGCGTTCATAGCTCACCGCACGCGATCCTCCTCAAAATCAATAATATCAAATATATCCTACCAATAACAAAAATTAGAAGAATACTGTGCTAATTAAATATTCATAGTATAATTTATTTTAATTATAACTAGATGTAAAAAATTTCTCTCTGAGCCAGTACAATGTGACGTCAATCGAAAAGTGCCATGGGGATATAGCTGTCGCATATGATACCTAGCTCAATCTGCCATGGCTCGCACCATCTCCTAATAGGCCTGATGTAGTCAGGTGGTATCTCAATATGGAGACGCTGTCTCGGATGCTCGCATCTCCAATGCTCTAGAGCACTACAAGAGAAGAGACTTTTCATGATCAATTTATTTACGATGGATAAAATATCCATCGCAAATAAGGATATCAATGATGAATCCAAATTTTCATCGATAATTAAAAAATATTTATGATGATTCTAAGTTTTTATCATAAATAAAAAATATTAATGATGAAAATAATAATTTTATCATAATAAAAAACTTATTTTTGATGAATATTTTAATCATAAATAATAAAATATTATTTAAATTATAAATATCTAAATATTAGCGATTATAGAGTTTTCGTCATTAATAGTTAACTTTTTTGCGACGAAAAGCTAATTTTTGTCTCCAATTAACTTATTTACGATTAAAAATTTTTGGCACTAATATTGAAAGAAAAATAAAATATTGAATATCATTACTTATTTGTGATGTAAGGCTCCATCGTAAATAATTTAATTATTTTCAACAAAATAACACATTGTGTCGCAAATAAGTATTATTAATGATGAAAATTTTCATCATTAATACTTAAAAAAGTTAGAGAATTTAAAATTTTAAAATATAAAGATTATTTATGATGAAATAATTAACGTCATAGATAATTAAAATATTTATGATAAAAAAATCTTTATCCATCGTAAAAAATCATAATTTATGATGAAAATTTTCATCGTTAATACTTTAAAAAATTTAAAAATTTAAAAATTTAAAATATAAAGATTATTTATGGTGAAAAGATTTTTTTATTGCAAAAAATTATAATTTATGATGAAAAGCTTTCCGTCGCTAATAGTAAAAAATAAAAAAATTTAAAAAATCAAAATGTAAGATATTTGCCACTTAAAAAAAGTTTTATTACAAATAAGCTATTATTTATGATAAATTATTTTCATCAAAAATAATTAAAAAAAAATAAAAAATAAAAATTATAGAATATTTATGATAAAAATTTTTTGTTGCTAATATTTATATATTGAAGATGAAAAGACATATTCCATCATAAATAAGTATGTTTTAAAAATTTTAAAATAAAAGATAATTGGCAACAGAATATATTCATCGTAAATAATCAATTATTTACGATGATAAATTGAATTACGATCGTAAAACTGTTGGTTATTTACGATGTATATCTTTCATCGCTAATATTTAAAAAATAAAAAAATTAAAATTTCAAAAATTAGACTATTAGCGATGGAAAAAGAATTTTTCATCACTAAAAGTCTTTTTAACGATAAAAATTTTCATCGCTAATAGTTTAAAAATTTTAAAAATTTAATAGCTTACTCTTCTAATCGATGCCATGATATTGTCAGATTGCATATACATGTAAAAAATAAAATATTGGATATTGTCCTTCTTTGTCAGACTTAAATTAGTAAATTATTGTTATACTAACATCAACATCATAAAAGACCCATATGATTTATCAAAGTAGAGAAGATCATACTGGACTCTATATTAGTTTGGAATGACAACCATAATTTTCGAGGTACCACTAATAAAGCCAATAGTAATAAGTATATATAAAGTCTTATTGTTCATTAACTTTAGTATATTTGCTTAGTATCTCCTCACCCAAGGAAGGCCCACAATTTAAACCTTGATGGTGACATCGTTATTGTACTATTTATACCAACAACTTAAATTTATAATAATGATAATAATTAATTAAAAATAAAATATTATTAATCATCTAAAAATCTAATGGCTATTGAAAATTAAGATTATAAAGCTTCGAATAAAAATTATGAGCAATAAATGATATTTTTGATCCCAAAAATTAATATTATATCTATTTATTTATTTATTTGAGATAGAGTGGTCATACTCCATGATCAAACTTAGAACTTCAGCACCAAGAGGAGGTGCCTCATGGAGAGCACCATTTATGTATCATAATTTATAATTAGTCAGTCTTAGTTACCAAAAAATAAATTCTTTAGGAGTATACTTTTGAGCTACTGAGATTGAGAAGAGGACAAGGTGAGCTAGGCAGCCTACTTCCATCAACCAAGTATGTAATTAAGAGGCACATTATTTGTTGCACTCCTAGCCCATTTCAAGTTAGCCTCACCATTCTCCTTTCAAAAAGACTTTTAAACTAAAACTTTAATTTTTTATTTTTAAATTTTTAAATTTTTGAAAATTTTGAAACCAAATTAGAACTTTATTTCTTTGGTCTAGGTGGATATTAATAATTTATGTTAATTTTTTTTAAAAATATAAATTTAATGTAAACTTTTTTAAAAAATGAGAAAAATTTTTTAGTAATTATTAGCAATGAAAAATAATTTTCATCGCTAATAAGTATTTAACGATGAAAATTATCATCGTAAATAACCTTTTTATCAAAAACTTTTTGATGGAAACTATTAGCGATGGTAAATTTTGTCGTTAAAAATTATTAACGATGAAAAATATTTTTTCATCATAAATAATATTTTTGAGGAAAATAATAATTTTTCTATGAAAAATTTTTTTTTGGCAGGAACTATTAGCGACGAAAACATTCTTTGTCGTTAATAATTTTATTAGCGATGAAAAAGCAATGTTTCATCACAAATTTTTTTTGTTTAAATTATTAGCAATGAATATTTTTTATTAGCGATGACAAATTTCATCGCTAACACTATGCATCCCTTCACATCCCATCTGAAACCCATTTTCTTTCGAGTTACCGCCCACCTCCCTTCACTCCGGCCAGACAGCTTCTCTCGCGCTCCCCCTGTGTCAGCATCTCTCCCTCTCACTGGCCGCATTCACCGTTCGATCCGCCGTCGCCATCACCGTTCATTCTCGGGCTGCTATCAAGGTGAGTTTGGTTTTTTCTCGAGGGGGGTTCGGGCTGGGGATGGGGATGGTGGGATGGGGATGGGGACGGCGGGCCGGGGCCGGGGATGGGGATGGGGAAGGTGGGTCGGGGACATGGGGCATGCAGGCCAGGTCTCGCGTGCCGGGGTCGGGGATGGCAGGCTGGGGCGGGGACTGGGATGGCTGTCCGGGGCCGGCGGGTCGGGGATGGGGGCCTGTGGGGCTAGGGCCTATCGGGTCGTGCCAGGTTGAGTCGGGTCCAGGCCGAGCCGGGCCTTGTCGTTTTCGAGTCAGGCTTGGTCGGGTCGGGTTGGTGCGGGTCGGGTCTTTCTGGGTCGGGTCTCGGCCGGGCTGGGGCAGGTCGAGCCGGGATTGGACGAGTCGGGTCAGGTAGGGTTCGGGCTGGGTCGGATCGGAGCCTTCGGGGATGGGTCCGGGGACAGGGCCTGGGCGGTCTGGCAAGTTGGGTGGGGACGGGTCGGGTCGGGTCGGGTTCGAGTCAGGTCGGGTCGAGGTGGGGTGGGTCAGGTAGGGTCGGGCCGAGATGGGGCAGGTCGGGCTGAGATGGGGCAGGTCGGACCGGATAGGGAGCTTGAGATGCAACGACGGACCCAGAATAGTGGAATTGCTACAACAGGATATGAAAGTGAAGAAAAGATTGATTATTATGGTGTACTAGTAGATATCATAGAACTGAAGTATGGGTCCAGTAATTCTATATTTTTATTTCAATGTGAATGGTGGGATATTAGTAATAAAAAGATCAGTATTCATATCGATTCACAATTTATCAGTATAAATCTTGCACGAATATGGTATCAAAATGAGCCGTATATATTAGCAACTCCAGCGAAACAAGTAATATATTTAAAGAATCTAAAGTATCGAGGTAATTGACATATTGTACAAAAAATAATACTTAGAGGCGTATATGACATACCAACTCGATTAGAGATGGATAAAAATTTGGATTTATTTGAAGAGAAAACTTTTCAGGAAGAACAAACATTAACCGAGTTTTTGGTTGATGAAGAACTTATAACGGCACCTTTGAATAGGGCTGATCTTCTATCCAATGAAGTTGAAGCTGATGTTGTATTTAATCTTGATGAGTCGAAGGACGACGATCAGTTCATAAATGACGATAAGATAGAAGACGACATATATATTGATTACTATGATTTGGATGAGGATCTACACATCGAGGAAGATACAAATATTGATGAGTAAATCTATATTCTTCGTTTAATTTTTTTTTTCAATAATGGTATGTGATATAATTGTATTCATTAGAATATTATTTAATTTTTATTATTATTATTCAACATTATATTTATTTATATCTCAATTCCGACAGATATGGCACCAGGAGACAGACGACGATGTTCGCGTTCACAATTACCTAAAGATACCTCAGAGGTTGAGGCACCTTCATCGATCTCCATTGCCGCATCGGCTCCACTGTCAGAGGGTCCTGCACTGGCAGGTCCCAGTGAGTCGGATCCCAGTGAGGCGGGTCCTAGTGAGCCGGATCTCAATGGTATTAATTATTATACTTTATATATAATAAAATTTGATTCTTTTATTTGGATCATACTAATAATTTATTTATTATTGTTTCAGGTCAGTCTTCATCAATGGTGAGGCGAGGGCGAGGTCCATCAAAGAACCTCACTCTGGAGCATTGGAGACGCAAGCACCCGAGACAACACCTCCAGATCGAGATATCGATCGGCTACACCAGACCCATTAGGGGATGGTATGAGCCATAGCAGACTGAGCTGGACATTATATGCCGCAGTTATGCCCCCGTGATGCTCTTCGATTGGCGTCACGTTCTATCGACTCAGAGAGAGATTTTTTACACCCACTTGTAAATATTCAATTTGCATAGATTCTTCTAATATTTGTTATTGGCAGGATATATTTGACATCGCTGATTTTGAGAAGGATAGTGTGAGGCGAGCCATTGACACTTAGTTATCGTTGCGTTTCAGAGACTATCACCATCACATGCATCAGCATTAGTATCGGGTGGTACAGGATCATGGGGAGGAGGCAACGTGGCAGCAGTCCTATGATAGCATCACCATGAACGACTGGACTGCCATATGCCGGCAGTACGAGGATCCGACATATCAGATTATACATCTAAACTTTTTTTTTATAATTTAATGACTGAATCATTTATTCTTAAATTAAATTTGTTATCTACTAATTTGACTGATAATTTTACAGAGACGATGTGTCTAGAATGCGGTGAATCAGATGAGACAGATCGTACCGCATTGTAGGGGTTCGAAATCGTCTGCTCATCACATGGAGTACATGGTAGGTAATTTTTAATTTCTAATTAGCATATAATTCTTTAGTTATTTAAATTTTTTTTAATTAATTCTCAAATTGCAAAGAGATGCTGAGAGCGGCGAGCTTCCTGGTAGGATCAATGTCTACCAGCAGACCCACCAGCAACGGTCGGAGGAGTGGATGACGGAGAGTCAGGAGCCTTTGTAAGTTTTTTTAATTATTTTTTTATTCATAATATAATTTTTATTAAAAAATTAAAATAACTCTAATTTTAATTTTTAGGATCATATGACAGACATAAGATCCCATTCTACCCCTGAGGGCTCGACTGCATCCATAGATGATGAGATCTGTGATCAGATGCTCGATACAAGACCTTATTATGTTAGAGGTCTAGGGTACGGGATCACTGCTCCCTCATCCTTATGCCCATCTAGGACTGACATCTATTCTACGTGCGAGGCTCGACCGACAGAGATGCAAAGACAGACTGTCAAGGATCGACAGCAGGCTGTCGTGGATCGACAGCAAGCTGAGCAGCGAGCTCAGGAGTTGGCTGCATGTATCGATGACTATTAGCATTTTCAAATTTAAATGATGGAGCGGATGATGCAGATGGAGCAGATGATACAGCTGATGAGACAGCAGCAGGCCGATCCGAGCACCATCGATGGTTCGAGCTCCGTCGAGCACTCTCTGTCCCCAACTCATTCTTCAGATGCCGATATTTGATGGCATATTGATGTACCTTTTTTTATTTCAAACTTTTTATAAATAAAATTTAATATAGTAAAATAATAAAATTTATTTATCAATTTATTATGTAAATTTTTTATTTTAATTTATTTAATTTATAAAAAATATTATACATATAAATTTAAAATATATATTCACAAATTTTTTTAAAAAAATATGACTGAATTATTAGCAATGTAATTATTTCTGACAAAATTTTTATCATCAAAAATATTTTACTAACATAATTTAATTTTTTAATAAATATATAATTAATAGCGATGAAAAGTTATTCATCGTAAATAATTATTAGTGATGTAACTTTCATCGAAAATTACCTTATTTATGATGTAAAGTTTTCATCGATAATATTATTCAATTTTATTTACTAAAAAATTTTTTATTAAATTAATGGTGATAAATTTTTTTCATTGCAAAAAATAGTTTTTGTGACATAAATTTTTCCTCGCTAAAAATTTTGAAAATAATAGCGATGAAAATTTTTTCATCATTATTAATTCTTTAATGTATCATCGATGATATTTTTCATCGTAAATATCTTTTTTTATGATTAAATATTTTTATTTGTTTTAATGATGAAAACTATTTATCGCAAATATCTTTGATTAGAGATGAAATTTTTTTTCATCATAAAATATTATCAACGATAGGATTATTTGCAATGAAATATTAGTGACTAAATTTTTATCACTAATATTATTAACGATGAAAATCGGTTATTAGGGATGAAAAATTTTCATCGCTAATAACCTGTTTTGTTGTAATGGAGTGTGGTTCTTCGATGGACCTCACCCTCACCTCACTACTGATGGAGACTAATCTGAAACAATAATAAATAAATTATTAGTATGATAGCTATTCAAATAAAAAAATTAAATTTTATTATATAAAAAGTATAATAATACCACTGAGACCCACCTCACTCGGACCCACGTAATAGGGACCTACTAGTGCAAGACCCTCTGACGACGGAATTGGTGCGGCAATGGAAATCGATGAAGGCACCTCAGCTTCCGAAGTAGACTGCAAACACAAATGTCAGCGTCTGTCTCCTGGTACCATACTTGCAATTCTTGACATATAAATAAATATAATATTAAATAATAATAATAATAACTAAATTATATTCTAATGAATAGAATTATATCGCATACCATTATTGCAAGAGAAGATTGAATAAAGAATATAGATCTACTCATCAATATTCATATCTTCCTTGATGTGTAGATCCTCCTTCAAATCACAATAATCGACATATGTGTCGTCTTCTATCTCATCATCATTTATGAACTGATCGTCGCCCTCTGACTCATTAAGATTAAATACAAAATCAGCTTCAACTTCATTGAGCGGCAGATCAGCCTATTCAAAAGAGCTGTTACAAGTTTTTCATCAACAAAAAGCTCGGCTAATGTTTGTTCTTCCTCTTGAAAATTTTTTTTCATGTAAATCTAAATTTTCATCCATCTCTAATCAAGTTGGTATGTCATATACACCTCTAGATATTATTTTTTGTACGATATGCCAATTACCTCGATACTTTAGATCCTTCAAATATATTATTTATTTCGTCTGAGTTGCTAATATATACGGCTCATTCTGATACCATGTTCGTGCAAAATTTACACTGATAAAGTATGGATCGATATAAATATCGATCTTTTTATTGTCAATATCCCACCATTCACACTGAAATAAGAATACATAATTATTGAACCCGTACTTCAGTTCTATGATATTTATTAGTACACCATAATATTCAATCTCTTCTTCTCTTTTATATTCTATCATAACAATCCTACTATTCTAGGTCTGTCATTGCATTTCAAGCTTCCTTATATGAAATCTCATTTCTTCAATGATACAGGAAGCCTAGTAGTTAATCCTTCGATCGAGACCACATGCTAAATCGTATAACTTATCGGTCGCATCCTCTTGTTTATTGAAATACTTGCATTTCACCTACACCATAACATAAAAAATTATGTTGGTTCAAATAATTATTTCTATAATTATTAAAAATAATGTATTACCAGTGCAACTTACAAGATCACCAAATTATTTTGTAAATTTTTTTTTGTGTCGATCATCAGCATCCGTATTATTCTCCATGTATAGTATACTCTTATGCTCACTGCAACAAGTCATGATTTTTAATTTTACATCGACATGAAAAAATTACTTAGAACATTAAATAATATGCTAAGATGGTATTTATTCAATGAAATCTTCAATTTCTTCATAATTATTTAGAATGTAGAAGTGTGCCTTGGATAGCTCATTCACGTTCATAAATTTATATCTCCTTCCATCAAAGGGTCGAATCGTTTGTTTAAATATAGACAGCATCGGTTCATTGTCATCCCATTTACGGTCTGTGTTACAATCTGCATGATTGAATCTTCTTTCGATATTGTCAAGATACATCGAGTAGAACGTGACATACTCCACAGCTACGTATGCTTCCACTATAGATCCTTCAGGTCATGCTTTATTATGCACATACTTTCTTAAGATATGCAAGAATCTGTAAATAAAAATAAATTTAAATTTTAAAAATATATTTACATCTTATAACTAATATGATAAAGTGCGTATAATTTTTTTATCTTTCAATAGGATACATCCACCGATAATGTACCGGTCCGATCAAAAGAGCTTTCTTTGAAAAATGAATAGCCAGATACACTATAACATCAAAAAATGATGGTGGTAAAATTTTTTCTAACTTATAAAGAATGTGTACGATATCCTTCTCAAACTTCTCAATTAAGTTAATCTTCAATTTTCGACAACACAGTTCTCGAAAGAATATTCCCAACTCAATTAATGTGGTTGGAGCATTACCACTCAAATAGCTATGCATGACCATAGAAAGTAAACGTTGCATCATCACATGGAAGTCATGACTTTTCATGTCAGAGATATTGCCATCATTGCTCTCAACACACCGCGATACGTTCAAAGCATATGCATCATAAAATTTTATGATTTTGAACCATCCATAGAAATTCTTCTTTTTCTTGCTAAACAGCGAATAACATATAGATGGTATAAAAAATCTATCACCTCGATGAACTAAATGCAACTCTGATCAGAATCTTATTTCTTGCAAATTAAGATGAGCTTTAGTACAATCTTTTATTTTTTCTAAGATGTTCAATATAGTACCGATGATATTATCACAAATATTCTTCTCAATATATATTACATCCAGATTATGACGAAGTAGTAGCTGCTTCCAATACAGAAATTCAAAAAAAATACTTCGCTTCATCCAATTCAGCTCAGCTTCAGTGCGCTTCTGCTTGTGAGTACCCGATATTTTTTTAAATTGGACATTTCCAATAACTTCAAGTTGTTCTAAAATTTTTGCTCCACTTAACTCCTTCGGTGCCGGATGTCGGTCGGATATACCATCAAAATATTGATTGTAATGGATCCTCCAAGAATGATTACCAGGTAGAAACCGCCAATGACCCATGAGCATATTTTCCGTCCATGCTTTAAATGTAAGGAGGATGCATCCTAGTTGCATATTGGACATGCTAGATATTCTTTGATACTCCATCCAGATAAGTTTTCATATGCAAAAAAATTATTTATTATCCATAAAATTGAAGCATGCAACTTAAAATCCCTTCGACTCACAGAATCATGTGTGTACTCTGTTTTCCCATAGCTCTTTCAGATCATTGATTAACAGTCATAGATATGCATCAATTTCATTATCTGATGCTTTCGGATTTAGAATCAATAGTGACATAAAAATAAATAGTTCTTTCATGTACTTTCAAGATGACATATTATATATAACTAGCATCACAGGTCACATGCTGTAGAAAGTACTCAAATTATCGAAGGGATTAAATCTATCGATCGCTAGACCAAGCCGGATATTGCATGGGTCACTCGCAAAGTGCAAATGCTTTGCATCGAAGTCTTTCCGCACTACGGAGTCGGTCGGGTGGTATGTTCTCCTCCGAAACCCGCTGCTCATGATGCCATCTCATTTCTTCTACTATCTTTGTGGACATATACAGCCTTTGAAGTCTTGGAATCAATAAAAAATATCTCAAAATATTTTGAGGTATCTTCTTTTCTTTCCTATTATACCCAAACTCACTGCATTTCGAACATTCAGTTGTTTGTTTGTTATCCTTATAAAATAATATACAGTCATTTTTGTAGGCATGTATAGGAATATAGTCAAGTCTCAATTTTCGCATGTATATTTTTGCTTCAGAATATAATTTCGAAAGTCTCTCTCCATCGAAAAGAGCTGCTTTAATCAATGTCAAATTTTGATCAAATGACTTCTGACTCCATCGGTTTACAGTTTTAATATGAAGTAATTTTATCAAAACTTTAACTTAGAGAATTTTGTACTATTTGGATAGAGTGGTTCTCATGCATCCCTTATAAGCTTTGCAAACTATTCAGAAGTCACTGCTACCTCAAGTCGGATATTGTGTTGATGATTAAAATTGCCTTCAGATGCACTAGTACTCACACGTACATTTGAACAAACATCTTGATGTAAATCATCCAATAGTTCTCCGATACCACTATGTTCGACAGGTTCAGAAGTATCATTATCATCTTCAGTATTGTCATCGTCACACACAACTTCATTCAGATCATCCTCTCCATACTATATCCAGCAAATATATTTCTTATCCATACCATAATGTAATAGATACTCCTCGACAAGTGTTATGTGACGATATACCATATTGACACATCTCTTGCATGGATACTTTATCCGATTAGCACTGTCAGCCTTATATCGTGCAAAGTCAATAAAATCTTGAACACTTTTATGATATTCGGGCAAAAAAATACTTCTAGCATTCATCCAACTTTTGTTGATATCCATCTAATAACAAACACAAAAACTATTAATAACAAAGAAATTTTCAGTGGTATTCATCCGAACCGAATGCCGATCCGAAATTCAGATCGAATTTCGACCCAAATTTTGGATCGAATTTTGATCCCGATCTGGATCCGAATACGGATCATTTTATACAAAATAGCATGCACTAAAAAATATAGACTGAACAGTAACATAGAAAGTCTCCTTCCACTAATTTAATGAAATAAAAATGCATGATCCTATTCATTTCAAATCATTACTAACATATGTGGTCCTATCCTTTTCAGAAAAATAATAATCTTATTATTATTATTAGTCGATATTTTATTTTATTATTATAAAAATTTTGATAGCATCTCTCCATGATCTTCAAGTATATGACGTGAATATGATGCCTACGCACCCTATCTACCATATACCCAAAGAACAGTAGATAAATAACTGCTGAGTATCACATAATAAAATAAAATATCAACTATTAACAATAATAAAATTATTATATTTTCAAAAAATCTGAATATAAGATATTCAAGAGTCGATCTCGATCAAGATCGACTCTTGAATGAAAATCTATGGCTTAATCCAATTTAACTACAATTTCTGAACATACATTCAAAAATAGATTTGTAAATCATCAAAAAAGAGTAACTCTACATTAAAAATTTTTCATCAAAAATTTCAGTAAATTTTTTTCTAAAATAAAAATATTTTCTATATTTAATTATAATAAGTAAAAGTATACAAAATAGCACACAAAATAATTAAATTATAATAAGTAACAGTAATATACATTGTGTTAGTGGAACAAAAAAAAATTTATAAATTTTGATAGTAACACTAAAAAATTTATGCAATAAATATAAAATAAACTATAAGTAGTTGAGCATGCAAAATAATATTAATGTAAAATAATAACACGAAACCTAATCTCGAGGGTCCGATGATTTATTTTTTTTTTAAATATTTTTTACCTAAAAATAATAAATAATTTTTTATTTTTTTAAAATATTATTTATCTAAAAATATTTTTTTAAATATTTTTTTTTCTAAATGAGCTTCGGACTCGACCGCCCATGGCCTCCATTCCCACAGCACCAGCGCCGTTACCCAACCCGCATCACCCGAACTCGGCTCCCACGACTCCCACTCCCATGGTGCCACCGCCACCACCCACCCCTCATGACCCACCCCCCATGGCACCACCGCCCTCTCCAACCCTCGCGATCCAAATCTCAACTTGGATCCTGATCAGATCCCGATCTGAATCCCAATCCGAATCGAGATCTCTACCAAGATCCCGACCTCGATCTAATTCGGACAGTGATTCAGATTTTATTTTTATTAATCAAATAATAAAATATTTGATTAATTTTTTATTTTTTTATTTTTTTTTCCTCGTTTCTCTCCTCCCTCCCAGCCGTCACCCACCCCTCCCCGACCGACCCCTTCTACCGACCAACCCCCACCCCGGCCCCGTGGTGTCGTCGATCGCCCACAGTCCCCCTCCCCACCCCTGTGTCGCCCCCGACAGCCCTCCGATCCCATCATCGCCCCCGTGTCGCCCCTGGATGACCCCCTCTACCGGCCAACCCCCTCCCCGACCCTGTGGTGCAACCGGCGGCCCACGGCCCCCTCTCCACCCCCGTGTCGCTCCGACCGCCCCCCGACCCCATCCCCGCCCCCATGTCACCCCCAGCCGCCCAACCCCACCCTGCAACCCCCTCTGCCGGCCGACCCTCTCCTCAGCCCTGTGGTGCCACCGGCCGCCAATGGCCCCCACCCCGCCCTCGTGTCGCCCCCGGTTGCCCCCCAACCCCATCCCTGCCCCTGTGTCGCCCCCGGCCGCCCACCCCCACCCTGCAACCCCCTCCACCGGACGACCCCCTCCTCGGTCCCATGATGCCGCCAGCCGCCCACGCCCCCCCCACCCCTCCACAACCCCCTCCGCCCTCTAGTGGCCCGATCAACCCAAAAAAAAAGGTTGAAAGAACCCCTACCTAGCGGACGGTAACGGCGGTGCGGCAACAGCACGGACGACGGCAGTGACGGTGGAGACGGGCTTGCTGACGGCAAGAGCGGGGAAGAGCTCAGAGAGGGAGAGAGGAGAGGGGAGAGCTCAGGGAGAGAGGAGAGGAGAGGGGAGAGCTCAAGGAGAGAGAAAATGGGTTTCGCACGAAGGGACATCGAGCTGACATGCATTGAATGCAGAAGTATTAGCGATGAAAATTTTCATCACTAATATAATTATTAGTGATAAAAATCTATTTTCGTCATCAATAATTCCTACCAAAAAAATTTTTTCACTAAAAAAATTTTTTTTCTAGAAAAATTTCATCCAAAAATAAATTATTGATGATGAAAAAAAATCATCGTTAATAATATTATTAGCAATGAAAATTTGATTTTCGTCACTAATACTTACCATCAAAAAAAAAATTTTTTCCTCTAACAATTTTTTCTGCAAAAAAAATTTTAAAAAAATTATTTTTAAAATAGTTTTTTCGAAGAAAATACTTTTCATTGCTAATAAATTTTTTTTCAATTAACAAATTTCTCATGTATAAAAATTAATTAAAATAATATTTTTAAAACATGATTGTCAATAAAAAATAAATTTATGTCATAAATATATTTTCATAAAAAATTTTATAAAAAAATTTAAAGACTATTTATGATGAAAATTGGTTTTACATCACTAATAATTAAATATCTTTACAATAATAATTTTATAAAAAATTAATTTTAGATTTTTTTATCAAAAAATTTTTGACCCAAAAAATTTAATAAAAAAATGATATTAAAAAAATATTTATGGCAAAAAATAAAATAAATTTTTTTAATCTAAAAAATTTTTGGTCTAAAAAAATTTTTCAAAATATTTTCATCAAAAAAATTAATTTTTTATTAATCAATAAAAATTTATATATATAGTTAATTTATGATTTTTTTCAAAAAAATATGCACATAAATAATATAATTGTGATGAAAAGTTTAATTTATGTCGCTAATAATTGTTATAAGAACAGCTCTTCGACTTCCGTAATGGAATGGGCACTATGGGAGATCAATAGTTTTGAGGTCTTCGATCTCCAAGGAACTCATCTTCTTCTTGGGGTCCTCATTTCGAAAATCAGAGTCCTCATTCTAGAAGCTCGTATATTGCATGCATATAAGGATCGAGATTGAGAAATTCATCAGTAATGGTGTGAGCATCAAATATCTAGCAATTAATCAGAATCAAAGCAGACCTATGGGTCGTGCAAGTTGTGTTATAAAGCACAAGCTTAAATTTATGATTTGCATTGCTAGGAAGATGAGTACTCGTATTATTTATTTTTTCATGATTAGAACTTTTAGAGAGATACATTTGAGCATCGATTAATACGAAAAGCACGATACCTTTCGAGATCATGGAAGTCATGCTAGAATGTGCTGCTTAACTATATGAATTTTGCATAAAAGGAGGCTCCTTTCATGCAGCTTAAGGCAAACACTTAATCAGAAAGATTTATTGATATTACTAGTAACAGTGATAGCGATGAACAGATAAATTTTATGTGCAAATAAATATATAGCTCATTTCGTTCAAAAAAATCTATCCATGTTAATCCATGAATATCATCCACCTTCATATGATTTTGCCATACAAAAAGTCTAAGCTAGATCATAACCCATATTTGTTTCTTTCTCATGTAAAAGGACAAAAAGATGTATACAGCTACTACAAAAAATAGATGCAGTTGTCTTACATAAAATCAAAAATTTAAATTTTATGATTTTTTTAAAGTTTTAATTTTTTAACATATTGACAATGAAAATATTTTTATCATAAATAAAAATATTTATGATAAAAATAAAATTTTTATCATAAATAATCATTATTTATGATAAAAAATTTTATCATAAATAATAAGCAAATTTTGAATTTTATAAAGTATTAATTTTTTTAATTATTTATGATAAAAATATTTTCATCATTAATAATCTAATATTTATGATAAATTTTTTTTCATCATAAAAAGATATTATTTATAACAAAAACTTTCATCGTAAATAATGATACACTTTTGATTTTTTTTAGTTTTTAATTTTTTAACTATTGATGATGAAATTATTTTCATCGATAATAATTTTGAATTTATGATGAAAATTTTTTTCATCATAAAAAAATCTTATTTACGATGAAAAATATTTATCATAAACAATGATCAACTTTTTTAAAAAAAAATTAAATTTTTTTAACTATTGATGATGAAAATATTTTCATCGATCTATAATTTTGTATTTATGATGAAAAATTTTTTATTATAAAAAGAGCTTATTTTACGGTAAAAAATTTTTATCATAAAATGATAAACTTTTAATTTTTTTTAAATTTTTGATTTTTTCAACTGTTAACGATGAAAATATTTTCATCAAAAATAATCTCATATTTATGATAAAAATTTATTTTTCATCATAAAAATATCTTATTTATGATGAAATATTTTCATCATAAATAATAATCAACTTTTAATTTTTTTTAGTTTTTTACTTTTTAACTATTGATGATGAAAATATTTTCATCGAGAATAATCTCGTATTTATGATAAAAAAATTTTCATCATAAAAAGAGTTTATTTATGATAAAAAAAAATTCATAAATAATAAATAATTTTTTATTTTTTTAAAATTTTTGATTATTTTTTAACTATTTATGATAAAAATATTTTTATCATAAATAAATTTATTTATGATAAAAATTAATTTTCATAATAAATACTCAATTATTTATGATGCAATGATTTCATCATAAATAATCTATAATTTTTAAATTTTTTATTTTTTTATTTTTTTCAAATATTGATGATGAAAATATTTTCATTGAAAATAAATTTATTATCGATAAAAAAATAATTTACATCATAAATACATAAATTATTTATGATGAAAATATTTTCATAGTGAATATTTAAAAATTTAAAATTAAAATAAATGATAAATTATTTATGATAAAAATTTTCATCGTAAATAATTTATATTTATAATGAAATATTTTTTTCATCGTTAATGTTCAATTATTTATGATAAAAAATTATTTTTATATTAAATATTTTATTATTTATGATAAATTTTATTTTTCATTGTAAATACTTTTATTGATGAGAAAAATATTTGTATCGTAAATAATTTCGTTGTAAAAATATTCTTTTCTTGTAGTGTATGGAAAGTGGCTACAAAAGTATTATTTATTCTTGTGTGTTTTAAATCTAATTTAGTAAACACTCCTAATTCTATCTAATGCATTGACTCTAGTGTATTTATACATAATGCCAAGAACTTGAAAAGCTTCATATCAAAAAAATCTCTAATTGAAAGTGAATGATCTGTTATCATTAGAAATCAAGCACATTCACTTATTAAGGTAGTTGGATGCTATAGAATAGTCTTAAATTTTAGAATAGGTTTTTAGATTACTTTTGAAAAACTCTTCTATGCTATGGCATTGAAGATTAGGGTATATCTCTGAAGAAAGGGTCAAATGGCTAGTATAGGATAGGATCTTATGATTATTAAATTTTTCTAATTTTGTGATATATGTTGACTGCATAAAAGCAAAGCAAACATACACATCTTAGAAGGGTGCCAGAAGTGAAGAAATTTTTAAAATAATTCAAATTATTATATGCAAATTTTTTCCACATGTCTAACAAATAAAAATATTATCATATTCATGGATGACTATTTACGATATGTATCTACATCTTCTATTTGATAAGACTGATATTTTTTAAGCCTTTAAGAAATTCAAATAGAGATAAAGAGATAATCAAAAAAATAATTAAAATAGTAAGATCCGATAAAGATAGCAAATAATATGATAAATGTACAGAGATAGGACAAAGGCCAAGATAGGGGTGCAAATAATTTGAGCTACTGACGAGCTACTCGAGCTCGACTCATGTCCAAGCTCGATTCAACCTGATTATTATCGAGCTCGAGTAGCTTGAATAGTTTTTTGAATCGAGCTTGTTGGTGCAAAAATCCGCCTGCGCCGGAGAAGCTGGAGTTGAGGAGGCCGCGGTCGCCGCCGGGACCTGCAAGGGAAGTCTAAACCGGAGGTGGGGTTGCTCCGGCAAGACCCTCCGACGCTCAAGTCAGTTCTCTGCCTCAACAAGAATGGAGTGCTCGAACGGAGAATTTAGCAGAGTTTTGAGATAAGAGAAATGAGCTTAAAAAATAACGTATCTGAGTCCCCCCTTTTATAGGCGGGGGAGGCAACGGACTGATGGCGACGTGCGTAACTGCCTGGTAGTGGGCCGCCCACGGTCAGGGGAATTGATTGCGAAAGATAGTGGAGCAGACACGCGGGTATCACCTCGACTTGCCACGTGGAATCCGTTATGAAGGGTGGAGCAGCGTCCGTCGTCAGGGGAACCGCATGGTATCCGTCGCAGGAGGTGGAGCAGGTTCGTGGCCGTAACTGTGGCCTGCCAGGGGGATAATGGCGCTGTGCGGAGTCCGCCACAGGAGGTGGAGCAGGTTTGTGGCCGTTACTGCGGCCTGTCAGGGGGATAATGGAGCTGTACGGAGTCCGCCACAGGAGGTGGAGCAGGGTCGCGGCCATTTTGAGGGCCTGTCAGGGGGCGTGGATCTGTCGACTGAAGCTCGGCAATGGTCGGAGCCGTCGTGAGCGGAGCCCGGCTCCCGTAGGAGTCCGGGCGGAGCTGTTCTGATGTCGGCGGCGGAGCCCGGCTCCCGTAGGAGTCCGGGCGGAGCAGCGCTTGCTGATGGCGATGGAGCCCGGCTCCCGTAGGAGTCCGGGCGGAGCTGCGCTGCAAACAAAGTCAAGGGTGAAGTCCGGCTCTCGTAAGAGTCCGGACTGAGCTTACCAGCAATTGATATTGAGAGCGGAGCCCGGCTCCCGTAGGAGTCCGGGCGGAGCTGTTTTGATGTCGGCGGCGGAGCCCGGCTCCCGTAGGAGTCCGGGCGGAGCAGCGCTTGCTGATGGCGGTGGAGCCCGGCTCCCGTAGGAGTCCGAGCGGAGCTGCACTTGCTGATGTCGTCGGAGCCCGGCTCCCGTAGGAGTCCGGGCGGAGCTGCGCTGCAAACAAAGTCAAGGGTGAAGTCCGGCTCTCGTAAGAGTCCGGACTGAGCTTACCAGCAATTGATGTTGAGAGCGGAGCTCGACTCCCGTAGGAGTCCGGGCGGAGCTGTTTTGATGTCGGCGGTGGAGCCCGGCTCCCGTAGGAGTCCAGGCGGAGCAGCGCTTGCTGATGGCGGCGGAGCCCGGCTCCCGTAGGAGTCCGGGCGGAGCTGCACTTGCTGATGTCGTCGGTGGAGCCCGGCTCCCGTAGGAGTCCGGGCGGAGCTGCGCTGCAAACAAAGTCAAGGGTGAAGTCCGGCTCTCGTAAGAGTCCGGACTGAGCTTACCAGCAATTGATGTTGAGAGCGGAGCCCGGCTCCCGTAGGAGTCCGGGCGGAGCTGTTTTGATGTCGGCGGTAGAGCCCGGCTCCCGTAAGAGTCCGGGCGGAGCAGCGCTTGCTGATGGCGGCGGAGCCCGGCTCCCGTAGGAGTCCGGGCGGAGTTGCACTTGCTGATGTCGTCGGAGCCCGGCTCCCGTAGGAGTCCGGACGGAGCTGCACTTGCTGATGCCGTCGGTGGAGCCCGGCTCCCGTAGGAGTCCGGGCGGAGCTGCACTTGCGGATGCCGTCGGTGGAGCCCGGCTCCCGTAGGAGTCCGGGCGGAGCTGCGCTTGCTGATGCCGTCGGTGGAGCCCGGCTCCCGTAGGAGTCCGGGCGGAGCAGCGCTTGCTGATGGCGGTTCCGCCGTGGGTTCCGGCTGTGGGTATTTTATACCCAACACCAGTCCCCCTACATCCGAGTTTTGAATTTCAAACGAAGGAAGTACACAGAAGTACAGCCGGAACCGTCCCTTCGAATCCCGCGCCCTGCCGCTCCCAGATATTTTGGCATTAAATGAGCGCGTGCCGGAGTCTTTTCGAATTGGGGCAGAACGAGGGGACGCTTCGAAGACCCCGCAAGTACGCTGGCCTAGGTACGGTGCAATTATGGCCCTGCCAACCGCCAGCCGCCTTCAGCCGTCTGCCATGGGGAGTGGGACACGTGTCGAGCGCGGACTGGCCTGGGGGGATTCGAGATCATTATGGCGCCGGATCCCAGGGTCTATTTAAACCCGTCCTCCCCCCTTCAGGTGTCCTACTCCATTTTTGATTTTCGCTGGCGTCCGTCATCTCCCCGAGAGTCTGCTCTTGCGAACGCCCTTTCGAGCCGTAGGCGCCTTCCGTCTCTCGCCCCCCGGGTCCTCAGAGCAAGATAGGTTAGTGCCCACCTTCTTTTCACCGCCTAGGGCTCTTTCATCTTTTCATTCTCTTCGTGTCTTCCTCCGGGTTGACCTTTGGCGCTTCGTTCCCCTCTCAATTTGCCTTTCTAGGGCTCATTAGGTTCTTCCCCGAGAAAAAATGTCTTCTGAATCTTCTGTCCCCGTAAGTTCTGGGAGTTCTTCTGCTTCGAACCCCCAGGCCCCCGTTTCTGCGGATGAACCCGCGCTCGGGGCAGGGTCTCGCCCGATTTTCGCGCCGGGCGCCATTTCGTGTTCGTCGACTCCGGACGAACTTCTCCTGATAAGGGCTCGATACGGGATCCCTGCGGAGTACGACCTGGAGCTTCCTGGTCCCTCTGATAGGGCCAGCGCCCCCCCCCCGGCCGCTTTTGTCTGTATCAGGAGGCCTTTCGTGCCGGGCTTCGGCTTCCGCTTCCAAACTTCGTCGCCGCCTTCTTTCGCTTTTTAGATATTTCACTTGCTTCTGTTGCCCCGAATTTCTTTAGGTTTTTAATAGGGTTTCTCTCTCTCTGCCACATAGCCGAGGTCCAGCCATCCCTCTCCTTATTCAGACATTTCTACACCTTCAAACGCCATCCTTCAGCGAAGGACTGGTGGTACTTCTCCCCTCAGTTCGGCAAGAAGGGGTTGCTGAAGGGCGCCCCTTCTTCGATTCACAACTGGAAGGGAAAATTCCTCTTTGTTTACTGCCCGACCCTGGAATTGGGCCTACCCCCTTGGGGGTCTCTGAGGGATTCCGTCCGCCAGGCTCCTGGCCTAGGAGAGGACGACCTTCAGGCCGCCCAGAAGCTCCTGAGCTATCCTGCTCCTTCCCTTCCAAACCTGCTGAGGGAGCCGCTTCTCTTCAACATCGGCCTGAGCCCTCAAGATCCAGCAAGTATACATCTTTCCTTTTCTTGTATTCTTCTTCCCTCTCTTCCTTTCTCTCTCCTTTTTCCTCTTTCTTCTTTTTTTTTCTCTTTTTTTCTTTTTTTTTTTTTTTTTTGGACTGACTGGTGCTGCTTTTTCCTTCTTCTTTTCTTCTTCTTTCTTTTTTCTTCTTTTTTTTTTTTTTTTTTTTTTAGCAATGGACGCCGAAGCCACACGGATGCTTGCCAAGGCCATGAGAGCCCAGAAAAGGAAGGGCGCGACGACTTCCAGCTCGGCGAAGAGGGCCAGGGTGGAGGAGACGAGCCTGGCCGCGCCCGTCCAGGCGACCCCGGCGATCGACATTCCTTCGGATGCCGAGCCAGCGGCCCCCCGGGCTCCCCCAGGGAGCCCACCGACTGGGGTCCCAATTCCGGAGGTTCGCCCTGCGGAGGCGCCTGCCGCGGGGAGGAGGAGAAAATCGGTGGCCCGCAGGCCGAGCAGCCACCGAGCCGCTGCAGATGAGTCCGTCTGCTCCGAGGGGGGATCGGAGAATCCCTTCAACGACAAGGCTCTAATTCGTCGGCTGCTCGATGGTTGCATCCTGTCCGATGTCGTGGAGAGGATCGACCGCGCCGATCCCGAGCAACGGGCTTGGGACACCTTGGGGTCCTTTCTTGAGGTAAGCGGATTTTTATTTGCACAGTTGCCTCGGTCTTTGTTGTAATTCTCCATCTGTCTTTGCAGATCGGGCACCAGCTCTTCGCCTATGTCGAGGCATCGGGCCGCATGAGAAGGGATCTCCTCCGGGCGGAGGAGCGCTGCCAAGATGAGGTCGTTCGTCTTCAAGCGAAGACGGCCGAGGTGGCCGCCCTCCGGGAGGCCCTAGAGAGAGAGAGACAGGACCGGGAAGAGGAAAGACAAGCCCGGGAGGAGGAGAGACAAGCCCGGGAGGCGGAGAGACGGAGCCTGGAGGAGTTGGTGAGGAAGGTGGAGGCCGAGGTCGCCCAGCTGGCCGAGCAAACTTCGGTTCTGGTCTCAGAGGCCAGGACCCTTGCGGTGGAGGAGTTCAAGGCCTCCGCGGAGATGAGGGAGCTGAACGTCCAGTTCGGCCTGGAGGCATTTACCAAAGGGTTTGAGCTTTGCCGGGAGAAGGTGGCCAGCAGATATCCCGATCTTGGCCTCGAATTCTTGGAGGAGTCCGACGACGAGGCCGGCCCTTCGCCCGCCGCCACAGCAGTTGCACCCCCGGCGCCGAACTCTCCACCCCCCGCTCCCGAGGTCTGATACCTCCGACCTTGTATCTTTCTTTCGTTATCATGCTTCCTTTTCATTTGTCTTCAAGATCAATCAATAAAGCCGAATTCCTTTTTGTGGATGATTTTTTCCTCCCTCTGCTCCTTCTTTCCGGCCTTTCTTCTTGTAATGAATCGGTCTTTGACGCTTGCCTCTTCCAATGGCAGCGCCCCGCCGAAGCACTCCCCCTGCCCCTGGGGGTCCCGCTGAAGTCGACTATCCAGCGGCTCAAAAAGGAGGTCCTCCACTTGACGAAGAAGTTGAAAAAGTCAGAGGGCGAGCTCCGCCAGGCGAAAAAATGCTAGTCCGAGGCCGCTGCCGAGGCCGCCCACTTCAGGAGTATCCAAGTGAGGGCGATCATGGACTACAGTCGGCGGAAGGCGAGCTTCACAAAAGAGCTTGAGGAATGTAAGAAGAGCGCCAGTGACCGAACTTGGGCTCAAGAGGCCAGGATCAGCGCCCTTAAAGTGGAGCTGTCGGCTGCCAAGAGGAGGATCGGCCAGCTGGAAGGGAACTCACCCCGACTCACAGCGCGGGATGAGCAGATATGGTCACAAAAAGTTTTCGACCTCCAGAAGCAGCTTCAAGATGCTGAGATGAGCCACGATGTGCAGCGGGCCAGCTGGCGCCGACAGGTAGAGGAGTACAAGGGGAGATTCCGTCGAGCGACGGACGAGGTAGTCCGTCTCCAGAGGCAGTTGGTTACTAGGGCGCAGCTTGCTAACGCCCAAGATAACGAAGAGCTCCAAGCCCTGAGAGGCTCTGTCGAAGGGATTTCTGTCTCCCTTGGGGAGAAGACAGCTGAGCTACAACAAGTAAAAATTCAACTGGGGCTTAAGCGGAAGGCCGTCGCGGACGCAGAGGCGGAGTCTGAAGTGTTGTAGAAGTGGCATCGGGAAGCGGAGACTGAGGTCCGGTGACTTCGTCAGGCGCTCCAGGACGTGCTGCGAAAGAAGGAAGAACTAGAAGAAACGGTGGAGAGCCTGAGGCCGTCCTGGTTGAGGGATGCAGGTGGCGACTCAAGGTCGGAGGAGGCAGGGCCCCCTTAGAGCCCCTTTGTCTTTATGTAGCTATTTTCTTTTTGTCGTTTTGTTTTTCTTTTTCTGGCCGCTCTGGCTTTGTAGTGTATATATTGAAAATGGAAAAAGGAGCGCTTTGTGTTACCTTGTTCACGTGTAGTACTGATAATGTCGATTGTTGGGCCTTTCTTGTCGTTTGGCTTGTTTGATGTAGATGTCGCCGTGGGGGGGGGAGCTCCTTCCTTCCATCCGATCTTGTTGCGCGGCCGAGTCTTGCTACCATCATTGACCCCTGTCGTAGAAGTGGCGATGAGAGCCCGGCTCCCGTGGGAGTCCGGGCTAAGTCTTACCGGGCGACGGAACCCGGCTCCCGTAGGAGTCCGGGTGAAGTCTGGCTTGGCGGCGGAACCCGGCTCCCGTAGGAGTCCGGGTGAAGTCTTGCTTGGCGGCGGAACCCGGCTCCCGTAGGAGTCCGGGTGAAGTCTTGCTTGGCGGCGGCACCCGGCTCCCGTAGGAGTCCGGGTGAAGTCTTGCTTGGCGGCGGAACCCGGCTCCCGTAGGAGTCCGGGTGAAGTCTTGCTTTGCGGCGGAACCCGGCTCCCGTAGGAGTCCGGGTGAAGTTTTACCTTGGTGGTGGAACCCGGCTCCCGTAGGAGTCCGGGTGGAGCCTACCTTTGCGGCGAAACCCGGCTCCCGTAGGAGTCCGGGTCTTCCATTTTGCTTGGGCCGGTGGCGAGGTTCTCGTCATCAGCCTGGCTTGTGGGGGCGCGTTAGGGCGCTGTAAGGCCTCTCCCCCCTCCGGTCTAAAAGAACCGGGCCTTCGATATTGCTCAAGTTAGGGCGAGATTTTCCTCCTGTCCCTAACAGGGCTGTGGGGGCACATTAGGGCGTTGTAAGGCCTCTCCCCCCATCCGGTCTAAAAGAACCGGGCCTTCGACATTGCTCAAGTTAGGGCGAGGTTTTCCTCCTGTCCCTAACAGGGCTGTGGGGGCACATTAGGGCGTTGTAAGGCCTCTCCCCCCATCCGGTCTAAAAGAACCGGGCCTTTGACTTTGCTCAAGTTAGGGCGAGGTTTTCCTCCTGTCCCTAACAGGGCTGTGGGGGCACATTAGGGCGTTGTAAGGCCTCTCCCCCCATCCGGTCTAAAAGAACCGGGCCTTTGACTTTGCTCAAGTTAGGGCGAGGTTTTCCTCCTGTCCCTAACAGGGCTGTGGGGGCACATTAGGGCATTGTAAGGCCTCTCCCCCCATCCGGTCTAAAAGAACCGGGCCTTTGACTTTGCTCATGTCAGGACGAGGTTCTCCTCCTGTTCCTGACACGGCCGTTGTTTTTTGGAGAGGTCATATCCAGTCATAATACATCCGCGTTAAGCAGGAGGGGTGCGTTAGCTAGAAAGAAAAGTAGATTCAAAACGAAACAGTAAGCAATACATTTACAGTTCTCCCGCTCCTCCTTGAGGCCCTCCGGCGATGGAGTCGATGGTCCCGATAGGAGGCCGGTCTCCGGGCTGCTCCTCCCTCTTCTGTGGTTCGGGCGGTGGGAGGGCTCTTGGCCGGTCTCCTCTACCCTCGGGCCTGCGGCGGATGAATCTGTCGAGCCGACCTCGCCGGATGAGCTCCTCGATCTCGTCCTGGAGCTGGATGCACTCTTCGGTGTCGTGGCCGTGGTCGCGGTGGTAGAGGCAGAACTTGTTGGGGTTGCGCTTCCCGGGGTGCGTGCGCATCCTCTCCGGCCTAGGGATCAGCTCCCTGACCTCCATTAGTACCTGGGCCTTCGAGGCGTTGAGGGGGGCGTAGCTGCGGAACTTCCCTGGAGGGGAACCCCGTCGAAACCTGTTGTCCGGGCTTCTCTGCCTGCGTGCCCGGGGTGGAGTATGGGCGCGCTTGTGCCCAGGAGGGGATCGGGAGCGAGGCCGGGCTTCCCTTGGCCTCTTCTCAACTGCGGGCTTGCCAGAATCTCCCGCCTGGCGCTCCCTCGCAGTCTCTTCATCCTTCATTTTGAAGGCCTCTTCCGCTCGGGCGTATCCTTCAGCCCGAGCCAGCAGATCAGCAAAATCCCTGGGGTACTTCTTCTCCAGGGAGTACAAGAGGTCATTCTTCTGAAGGCCACCTTTCAGGGCGGCCATGGCAACCGACTGGTCCAAGTTCCGGACCTCCAACGCTGCGATGTTGAAGCGGTTGATGTAGGCCCGTATGGACTCCCCTTCCCTCTGCTTGATGTTGATGAGGGACTCCGAACCTTTCCGGGGACGTCGGCTGCTGACAAAATGGGCCACGAATTGGTGGCTCATTTGGTCGAAGGAGAAGATGGTACCCGGCTTCAGTGCCGAGTACCAGTTTCTTGCCGCTCCCTTCAAAGTAGACGGGAAAGCCCGGCATAAGATGGCGTCGGGGGCACCATGAAGCAGCATCATTGTCCGAAAGGCCTCCAGGTGGTCCACCGGGTCCGACGTCCCGTCGTAGCTTTCAAACTGGGGGAGCTTGAAATTCGGCGGGATCGGTTCCTGCATAATCATTTGGGAGAAGGGAGGGTCAGTGCAGATATCCTCACCGTAAGCGGGAGGCACATGGCGGAGTTCTTCGATCCGCCGGTTCATCTCCTGGAGCCTCCGGTCCAGGAAATCCTCTCGACTTCGAGTCTCGAGGGTCCTTTGGCAGAACGGGGGCAGGGATCTCCCAGGGGTGGAGTCGTGGTCCGACTGAGGGCTCTCCACCCTTGGATTCGCCTTCTCGGGAAGGACGGGGCGGCTAGCCCAGGTGGCCCGCCCCACCGCCGGGTTCTGGCATTCCGGAGATGCCCCTTCCGGATGCGCCGACGCCTGCGGCGGCTGCTGCTGCATCGCCTGTACGGCCTCGACGAGGCCCTTGACCTGCTGCGCCAGCAAGTCAAACTGCTCCGCGCCGACCGCCGTCGCCGGAGGGGGAGGAGGAGCTGGCTGAGAAACGGGAGGGGAGGCCGGAGCCTGAGATCTTGCCGCGGAGGCCGTGGACCGCCGGGTGGACGCCCTGCGCGGAGGCATCGGGTGCCGGTCTCGCGGGGGCGGATTAGGGGTAAATGACGGAGAGATGGCCGGAGGTGGCTCCGTTGAGCGCTCCTTCAAGAACAAGGGTGCTGCGAAGATAGAAGCCCCTTCCTCTAGCGCCAATCCTGTTGGTGCAAAAATCCGCCTGCGCCGGAGAAGCTGGAGTTGAGGAGGCCGCGGTCGCCGCCGGGACCTGCAAGGGAAGTCTAAACCGGAGGTGGGGTTGCTCCGGCAAGACCCTCCGACGCTCAAATCAATTCTCTGCCTCAACAAGAATGGAGTGCTCGAACGGAGAATTTAGCAGAGTTTTGAGATAAGAGAAATGAGCTTAAAAAATAACGTATCTGAGTCCCCCCTTTTATAGGCGGGGGAGGCAACGGACTGATGGCGACGTGCGTAACTGCCTGGTAGTGGGCCGCCCACGGTCAGGGGAATTGATTGCGAAAGATAGTGGAGCGGACACGCGGGTATCACCTCGACTTGCCACGTGGAATCCGTTATGAAGGGTGGAGCAGCGTCCGTCGTCAGGGGAACCGCATGGTATCCGTCGCAGGAGGTGGAGCAGGTTCGTGGCCGTAACTGTGGCCTGCCAGGGGGATAATGGCGCTGTGCGGAGTCCGCCACAGGAGGTGGAGCAGGTTCGTGGCCGTTACTGCGGCCTGCCAGAAGGATAATGGAGCTGTACGGAGTCCGCCACAGGAGGTGGAGCAGGGTCGCGGCCGTTTTGAGGGCCTGTCAGGGGGCGTGGATCTGTCGACTGAAGCTCGGCAATGGTCGGAGCCATCGGAGCGGAGCCCGGCTCCCGTAGGAGTCCGGGCGGAGCTGTTCTGATGTCGGCGGCGGAGCCCGGCTCCCGTAGGAGTCCGGGCGGAGCAGCGCTTGCTGATGGCGGTGGAGCCCGGCTCCCGTAGGAGTCCGGGCGGAGCTGCGCTGCAAACAAAGTCAAGGGTGAAGTCCGACTCTCGTAAGAGTCCGGACTGAGCTTACCAGCAATTGATATTGAGAGCGGAGCCCGGCTCCCGTAGGAGTCCGGGCGGAGCTGTTTTGATGTCGGCGGTGGAGCCCGGCTCCCGTAGGAGTCCGAGCGGAGCAGCGCTTGCTGATGGCGGTGGAGCCCGGCTCCCGTAGGAGTCCGGGCGGAGCTGCACTTGCTGATGTCGTCGGAGCCCGGCTCCCGTAGGAGTCCGGGCGGAGCTGCGCTGCAAACAAAGTCAAGGATGAAGTCCGGCTCTCGTAAGAGTCCGGACTGAGCTTACCAGCAATTGATGTTGAGAGCGGAGCCCGGCTCCCGTAGGAGTCCGGACGGAGCTGTTTTGATGTCGGCGGTGGAGCCCGGCTCCCGTAGGAGTCCGGGCGGAGCAGCGCTTGCTGATGGTGGCGGAGCCCGGCTCCCGTAGGAGTCCGGGCGGAGCTGCACTTGCTGATGTCGTCGGTGGAGCCCGGCTCCCGTAGGAGTCCGGGCGGAGCTGCGCTGCAAACAAAGTCAAGGGTGAAGTCCAGCTCTCGTAAGAGTCCGGACTGAGCTTACCAGCAATTGATGTTGAGAGCGGAGCCCGGCTCCCGTAGGAGTCCGGGCGGAGCTGTTTTGATGTCGGCGGCGGAGCCCGGCTCCCGTAGGAGTCCGGGCGGAGCAGCGCTTGCTGATGGCGGCGGAGCCCGGCTCCCGTAGGAGTCCGGGCGGAGCTGCACTTGCTGATGTCGTCGGAGCCCGGCTCCCGTAGGAGTCCGGGCGGAGCTGCACTTGCTGATGCCGTCGGTGGAGCCCGGCTCCCGTAGGAGTCCGGGCGGAGCTGCACTTGCTGATGCCGTCGGTGGAGCCCGACTCCCGTAGGAGTCCGGGCGGAGCTGCGCTTGCTGATGCCGTCGTTGGAGCCCGGCTCCCGTAGGAGTCCGGGCGGAGCAGCGCTTGCTGATGGCGGTTCCGCCGTGGGTTCCGGCTGTGGGTATTTTATACCCAACAGAGCTCAAGTAGCAAAATACTCAATTCGAAAGTTCGTGAGCCTACTCAAATTTATATATTTTTTAATAATATTATTTTTATTTATATTAATATATATTATTAGTAGATTAGGGCTTGATTTCTAGCTCAAGTATGGCTCGCTTGATATTCAAATCAAGTCAAGTCGATCTCGAATTTTGTCTATTTTTTATCTCCAGCTTGAGATATTAAGGCTCGATCAATCTTAAGTCGAGTTTTGTATCCGAGTATTTTAAGTTGAGTTGAACTCAAACTTCCAACTACTTGACCTAGCTTGGCTCAATTGTACCCCTAGGCCAAGATCATTAGTTAAATTGCTAAAGGAATAAGGGACTGTATCTCAATATACAATGCCTAGCACACTAAATCAAAATTGTGTAACTAAAAGAAGAAATCAAATACTTAAAAAAATAATTCAGACTATGACAAGTTATTCTACTCTATCTATTTTCTTATGGGTGATGATGTAAAGATAGCTACTCATATCTTAAATAGGATCCCTGCTAAGACAATTCAAAGGATTTTTGTGATTTATGGACTAGTAGGAAATCTAGTTTGGGATATATGCATATATGGAGATATCCAGTTGGAGCCAAAATGTAAAATCCATAAAAAAAGGCATTTGATGTAAGATCAATCAGAGATTTTTTCATTGATTATCTGGAAAGATCAAAAGGATATAAATTCTATTATCCACCTTGTACACCATAAATAGTAGAAACTAATAAACTTAGAGGATGATATGTTTAGTAAAAATGGAGTACCTCGAGACATTCTCTTTAAGGAAATAGAAGAAATAAATTTTGCAACTAAAAAGCATATTGAAGTGATAATTCCTATAGTTATTCCTCAAGATAATATTCAAGAAAAATGATCATTTCATCAAGTTTTGCCCATGAGGATCCTATTATCGAGAAAGCAATTGTCCAACCATACCACAAGCGGATCAAGGGATAACTCTTTAAAGGTCCGCTAGACTAACAAAATCTGCTATACCTTTAGATTATGTAGTATACCTAATATGAATGAAAAGAATGGTGACTTTGAGATATCTTATAAGCCATAAAAGGTGAGAACTCCTTATAATGATAGATGCCATAAAAGAAGAGTTGGACTCTATAATAACAACCATGTCTAAAAATTAGTTGACCTATTTGAAGGGGTGTGATCAATAGATTGTAAATGGATCTATATGACCAAAAGAAATCCCAATAGAAAGATTAAATGATATGAAGTGAGACTTGTAACAAAGAGATTCACATAAAAGAGGGCATTGACCTTAAATAGATCTATTCTTCTATTTCATCAAAGGACTCTTTTAGAAGTGTCACAGTCTTATTAGCTCATTTTTGACTTGGAGCTACATCTGATGGATGTGAGAATGGTTTTCCTCAAGAGTGATCAAGAGGAAGAGGCCTACATAAGACATCCTGAGGGTTTTGTTGTCAATAGACAAAAGTATATAGTTTGTAGATTAAAAAAATTAATTTATGAATTTAAATAGACTTTCAGATAGTGATATCTCAAATTTAATGAGATTGTCACTTCTTTGGATTTAAAAAAAATACTATTAATCAAAGTATATATATCCAAAGATTAGAATAGATTCATAATTTTGATATTATATGGACAATATTCTATGTGCCAGTAGTGATTTTGGTCCACTTAAGAAAATCAAATAATTTCTATACTAAATTTTTAAAATAAAAGATATAGATGAAGCCGGTTATATTGTCGATATTGAGATTCATAAAAATAGATCCTTAGGGTTACTTAGACCATCTCAAAGAACTTACATCTCTATAGTATTAAATTTAGGATGGAAAAATATTCTTTCAGGGTTGCTCCTATTATAAAGGTTAATAAATTTAATAAACCTCAATATCCAAAAATTGAGATAAAGAGAGAGGTATAAGATCCATAACATGTGCATCTATTATTGGGAGTTTAATCTATGCCCATATTTGTATGCATCCAAATATTATTTTTGCTACATCAATGCTTGGACATTATCAACATGATTCAGGCATGGAGCATTAAAAAGCTACAAAAAAAGTTATGTATTATCCGTAAGGTATAAAAATTTATATGCTTGCATACAATGTGCCTGATCATCATGATCGAGTAATAGCTATTATGATTCAAACTTTGCTGAATAGACTGATAATAGAAGGTCTATTATCGGATGTATCTTTCTACTTACAGAAGGTACTATATCATAAATGAGTATAAAATAAAATCTTATTCACTATATCCACTATGGGAAGTAAAGAATGTAGCCTATTATGAGACTTTTTAACAAGCCATATAGTTGTGAAATTTTATCATAAAATTTAAAGTTGTTGACTCTATTAACAAATCGATAAAGATATTCTATTACTATGATAATTGTACAGTAAGATTTTCCTACAATATGAAAAGTATAAGCACTAGCAATATAAATTGGTATCGCATAGTTGGTTCTTCATGAAAAAATAAAAGATATAGCATCTATAGAACATATTAATAAAGAGCTAATGATTATAAATTCATTGACTAAAGAACTCACTCATGGGATTTTGAGGGATCATTTGGCTAATTAGCTTATTCTATGATTGATATGTATTGGACACTATATATAAAGCTATCACATTAGATTTTATAAAAAAATCTAATTTATTTTATTTTATGCTGATTAGTTTTTTACCATGTGATATAAAAAAGATTAAAAATAATCATAAAGTTTCATCCATTCACAAAACAAAATTCTACATAAAGAAATTGATTATAAGTTGTCAATAGTGTTATCATGTATGGAAGGTCGTGTGTTGATTGATAATGCATGTGCCGTCATGATTCGTGCCGATGATTACTTTATAATCAAGTATACGGTATATATTCTAAGGAGCAAGTAAGTTTTTAAATGTAGATTCACATCAATTTTTCAATTATCAAATTCAGATAAAATTCTATTAAAGATTTTTAAAATATTTTAAATAACTAAAACAAGGATAATTATGTTGATTAGGTCAAGTGGAAGAACATTAAAATTTATCTGATTAAGCCCCGTCTGAATGTAGTCCCCACTAAAATACATTGGGATTTGTTTAATTGTTTTAGTTGATCTGACTTTGACTAAAGATAAATCTCTGATAAAGTGATAAGAATATATTTGATGGTTATTAGTAAAATTAAACTCTAAATAATTATTGTGGATAATATCCATCTCAATTTTTATGACTGATTCAGATAGTACCTCTGATAGATAAGAGACGTTATAAAAGGACATCCCTTACGGACTTGGTCTCCAACTCATTTGAGAGCTTGTGAGATCCCCCACATCGGGGATACTAGGAGCTAAGATTGAAAAACCAAGATGCTCTTCGTGGATAGCGAGGAGGACATCCAGCTTCTTGTGGTTGCAAATAGACTGATTCTAAAGATCGCGAATGACATCAATAGCTTCATTTTTATGTAAATTTTATTGTCCCATAAAGTTTTCATAAAAATAACTTAATTTTCAAATGATGAAAGTTTTATTTAATAAGGATGCTAGGCGCTCATACTGATACGAGGTTCTTGGCCAATGAGAATACTTAATGAAGTCCTAGATTGCAGATTGGACTGCACTTATGGTGGAGAAATTATTGCTTGGACCACGCCCAGGTGACCATGGTGGATAACACGCCACATTAACCCTTGTATTTCACGAACTTCTGATTGCACGTCATCCACCGTGCAGATGCTTCGAGATTCGTGCTGGTCTACTTGGGCATGGTCGAGGCAATAATTTCTCCTTGATGGTGACGGGTGAGATACTTAGCTAAATAACAATGCTTCGTGGCTAAATAACAGCCTACTCTTATCTTGCTTTGTTAGTTTGAGTTGGTGCGACGGTTTTCTCGGCTTTATTACCACCTTTACCCCAGCAATAAATAACAGCCTACTCTTATCTTGCTTTGTTAGTTCGAGTTGGTGCGACGGGTTTCCCGGGCTTGTTACCACCTTTACCCCAGCAGAAAAAAGTGCCAATGCAAATTTCTGGAACAGGTCAGAATGCAGAAATCCGAGGTATATATACTTCAAGATAGTCAACGTAAACTTTTATCTTTTCGGGATTTTCAAATCTATACAAGTTTCTAATCTTATCATGGTAGAGCCAGAAGCTGTCCAAATGGGTCTTCATCAGATAACTGATGATGTCCCACTCCTTGGGTCCTCATTGACATGATAAGAGAGACAAGACAAGGTGCTCAACGTAGTAATTTTATAAAAACAGAGCCAACACAACGCAAGGGAGATTAGCTCGAGTTTCCTGCACTATCCATTTAAGCATAGAGATTAAGAAGCTAACCAAGTGGTGGATTTGTTAGCAAATAGTGCGGAAATAGTTGAGCTACAATCCTTTGAGAAAGACTTGCCGTATCCCAAAACCTTGCACTAATGAATGGTGCGAAAAGGGACATCCATCAATAAAAAGCAAAAATTCTAGCAGCATCTTGAAAAGAAAGGAAAAGAAAAAAAGTAGTAGATGACAAAGTGGAAGAGATAAAAAATTGAAGATTCTTTTTGTTTTTTTTTTTTGATGTGAGGGAAAAAAAAGAAGCATGGAATAGGAAAATAACATTGATAGATTAAAATTATTTAGTAGAAGACCTAAAGCAGGACCAAGCAATTGATAGGATAAAGTCACTATATATTACCAACCGCGCTCTCGTCTTTTCTTCTCTTTGATCATGACTCACAATGCCTTGTTCTGTTTTAAAGTTACTTCCCCCTGTTTAGCTGACAAAAATCCACATGAAGTTGATGGCTCAACTAACCTACTCAAAAAACGCTATTGAAGTCACCCTTCAAATCCATATGAAGTTGCTGGCCACAAAGAACGCCAGGCATATATTACATCTTTCAAAAGACCTTTTGGACCATCTGTTTGCGTACTAAAATGGAGGGTGTTTTGATAGTGATTTGTGTGTGTTTACACGCCAATGCTTTAAAAAGTCAGTAGTGGATTAGTGACTTGCGACTAGCAACGGGGTAATTTTTTCATTTCCTTTTTTAATTTTAAATATTAATATTTTATCTCCTATTGATCTCATGGTGATGAAATAATTGCATCATATTTCTCAAAAGAAGATGTGAAAATCGCATCAAGTCAGCTCTTATGGTTATGGGTGTTGTAAAATGATTTTTGCATCAAGGACTTCATAGTATTTTTATGCCTTTTAGGCAATTCATGCTCCATTTAGGACTGATTATTTAATATTTTTCATAAGTTTAGCTTTAGTGGCATATGGAACCCAACTTAGATGTGGAAAGTCATTTATGAACTATGATCTTCAAAATTTAAATTTTTGTGTGGTTACTGGTTAGGCGTTGTGGCAAATGGACATGTAGCTATATTCGAGTGGGCTAAATGATCAAAAAGGTATGAAATTGAAATGCTAAGTTCTTCAACCATGCTTGTAACTTTTCAACAAGTTAAAATTCTGATGCGGAGAATGAAGGTTAAATACTCATCAGAATTCATGTCGCATGTTGCCTAGCCAAATGTAGTACTTGAAATTTTACTATTTTAAATGTTCATCAAAAGGGCAATTATGTGCAAAGCATTACAACCCCCAACATGTATTTGTAAATTCTGATGAGTATTTGATTGATTGAAATTTAGGAAACCAGTTGCTAAATTTTAATCTCAAGTTTAATTTATGTCATGTGCAATGCATGGGCTAGAAAGATAGATAAATTATAATTGAACACTCAAATGTCATTTGAATGTTTTCTTTTAATATTAGATGTATTGGATAGAGCTGATCAAATACTAGGTTGGGTCGAGCCCGGGCTAAATAGAACCGGCCCTACAGTAGAAGTAGTTCCGAAGGCCCGACCAAATGAGGCCCAAATATTGGGCTCGTGTTGTTTCCTCAAGCCTAGCTCAATTTTGAAGAGCCAATCCCAAGCCTATCGGCCAAACCTCACCAAAGATAGCTATAGTTTCGGTCCGAGGTCTAGCTCATGATCAACTCTATTTTCTCCTTCCTCCAATCACGATAGGTGACATTTGACACATACATAGGGAGATTGGCAACAGTTCCGATTATATCTTTCGCTCGAAAGAATAATTGATCTTCATAATTATTGGATCGTGCCCCATACAAATTTTAAAACACTTTAAACTCTCTAATTTATTCACTTGCATAGATCTCAAAGCAGCCATTGCACAATTCAATGGTGGTTTGGCATGAAGGAAGGTGAACTCTTCTTTAGTGCAAAAGTTACAACTCTTTCCGATTGGCGAACCTGGCATCCCACATTCCTTCCCCTACCATCGGACATGACCGTGGTAACAATACTCAACGAGGTCCAAACATAAATAGCTTAACCTCACAAAAATTGAGACTTTCTCCTAACCGTGGTAACCCTAAATTTTTGCGTTAAGTCTCAAGCACTTTCCTAGGCTTGAATTCAGATCAGCTCAACTCGTGTTGGTTGAACTAACGCCTCCCATTTGTATCCAAATTTTCTAATTGTCTATTTCAAGCTTCGCTCAAATAGATTTCAAGGTCGGGATCATTTGTGGATCCAGCCAACTATTTCCTGAGGAACAAATATACCTCTTGCATTGCTTGAACATTCGTGCAAACCGCCGATGATGTATCAACATGTATACATGCGGACAGATGTGGGTGTTGAAATTATTTTTAAAAATTGTCTCAGAAAAGTTTTAATAAAATAAAAGAATACTATGACCTGCAGAACCATGGTAATTAAGGATATCCAACTAATTGGAACAAAAATTGTTGAATTACCTACGTGAACATGTAAGATTGTGGCTTTTGCATGCACTTCCTTCATCCATTATTATCAGGGAACATATTTTGTAGGCGTCTCATGACCTCCTGCATCAGATGACTTTCCCGAGAATGTTTGTGCTATAGCCTACTTTGAGAATGGTGAGTTGGACAGGGGAGGGACTGTCTCTGAAGCTTTCAGGTTGTATCTCTCATATAGGAGACTAATTGATCTTCTTTCGAGAGATGAACCGTTGGATCATGCTTTTCACAGCTTTTAAAGCACAACGTCAGCTTCGTGATCTATATGGGAAACACAATGAAAAGATTGGATCGCTTTAAAATTGTGCAAATACACGAGTTAATGGTTCATTTGGTGAAAAAATGCCGATCATCCTTCGCATGGAAGATACAACCCAAACCCATGTCCGAAAAGGAATTTTTAGAAGCAATGATACAAGGGTTCAACTTTGAGCTCTACGTGACACAAGCCAGTGGAGGAGCTCCAAGCAGCTGAGAGGAAGGACGAGGGAAGGGTCTGAAGTTTAGATTGTTGAACACTACTGAAGTCATGCATCGTTACGACCATCTATCGAATGCCAATGTTACATTGCACAATGATTGTATCCATTGGTGTTTGCTAGTGCCAATGCCACGTGGAATGATTTCTTGCTTCATGTGTTGGAGATGGAGGGTGGGAGATCATCCTCGAGGCGGCTTAACTCGAGTGGGCCAAAGATGAAGATCAGATGGATTTGGATAAAAGGGAGATTAGTGATTAACTGTACAATGGACTTCATTATAGTTTTGTATATGTGCATGATTTGTGATTTTAAGTTATTGTAAGCGGCCTGCAAGTCAGGTCCATTGAACTGTAGAAGCATTATTCTTGCAATAAAAGTAATTTTGTATTATGTGATTTTAAGTAGAGACGATCTTTTTTAAGGACAGTGCAAATATAAATTAATGGGAGGTTAAATGAGGTTTGGATAAGGTAGGATCTGGTACTAATGGAAGTGCCATCCATGTGATACAAGGGATAGGTGGCTAAGAACTCCACCCCAATAGAAAGAACCCATTCTCTTACCTAGCGCACCTCTCATGATTGTCCACCTTAAAAAAAAATTAAAAAAAGAATCCGACAAAACATAAAATAAAAAAAGATAAAATAAAAAGGAGAGAACTAAAGAGAGAGAACCTTCTTATTCAAGATAAAAGCATCTATAGAGATCTACAGTTAGTGTCATGGCTAAATTTGTATTGCGACGGGCGTTTCAGAGGAACATGGCAAATGATTTGAGATTAGACCCCAAAGAAGCACTAATATGTATCCTTTATCCATGACTCTATGGAAAGTATTTCATTGTGATAGATGGATCTGCTTGCCTCATCAAAATCTTCTTTATTTCAAAAAGGAAAAAGGGAGTTAAGCTTGTTATACATTGTCATTTGTTTCTCCATTAATTTAAGTTTCCAGGATAAACCGGTTTGTTAATATGACATCAGATCTTAGATTTTATAGAGATAATGATTTCCAATTCTCAGGGCCGACTTAAGGATAAGGTTACCAAAACTCTTGCTTTAGGCCTCCACTTATTTTAGGCCTTCAAGCCCCCCTGCCATCCGTCTCCACCACATCTAGCCGTCTACCCACGAGAAGATGAACGACACCAGAGACGGAGATGGTGAGATGGTGAGATGGGAGCCGTCCACCTCTAACATCTATCAGGACCGTCTTCTCGTCGGAGACAGCAAGATGGAAATCACGGCCTCACGGAACTTTGGAGTGGTTTTGGGTGAGGAGGCGGAGAGCGTCATCGATGGAGAAGAGCAGGTATCCTCAGGGTCATGGGCGAAGAAGTCAGCAATCCAGGCAGTGGGATCACCGGAGAGCTTGTAGAGGGACGCCTCGAGGCAGGCGAGGGTGACGCAGGCGAGAAGGCCATCGAAGGCACTGGTGGCACTGCCGTCAATGGAGAGGATGTAGACCCGTCTGATGATAGCGGTCTGGCTTGAGAGGCGTCTCCCAATCTCCGACGGCAAACATTTCAGGCTTGAGGGGCATCTTTGATGGCGGCGAAGTTCTACGCTTCCAGCGGTGGGGGGGTTCCGGGCTTCCAGTGACTGAGCAGTGGCAAGGAAGGCGGAAGGGCATGACGGTCGGTTTTTTTCCTTTCTGGAGTCATGACACACGTGGTAGACGGTGCGGCTACTACGCAATCTTTGACTTTCTCCAGCCCCCGCCCATCCTAAGGAAGTGCGAGCTCGAGTTCGAGGCTAACGAGCCCCTCCCACCCCCTGTCCAGCTTGGCGAGATCACCGAGGAGGAGCTTAAGGCCCACAACAGCTCCCATCCTAAAAAACCCCTCCTCATGGCCATCAAGAACCGATCTACGACGTCACCTAGAGCAAGTCGATCTCCACTCCTCTCTCTCTCTCTCTCTTCATCGTCCTTCTTTTATTTCTGATCAAATTTGATAGTTTTTTCATCCCATGCTGATCCGTGTTTTATTAACCATTTTTCGGTCAAAATCAATTTCTCATCTGTTATTTTTAGATTCCTGATCTCTATCAGCCTTTTTGCTTGAGTACTTTATGAGGATTCTAGTACTGTGGTTGAAGATATGGCTTTGTTTTGGTTTGATTTTGATCAGTAAAGTTATATTTCCTTCTGATGCATTGCCATGATTAATATTTTTATTTTAATAATGCCCATATATTTTCTCACTTCTCTAATTAAGTACCAATTCCCAATCAATTAACGGATATATGCACAATGGTTACATTTTTTTCCTATAAAAGTAAGTCTTTTTTTTTTAAAATTTATGGTATCCATTTCTTAATTCTTCTTTTCTTTTTCTCTTTACTCTTCTCCTTAGTAATACATTCTAAGACTCTAACTCATATTTTCTGTGGTCTGCACTCTTGTACAAGATAATTAGTTGATTATTCATCTCATTTGCAATCAGCATTCAATAATCAAATACTATTATTCTAACCTTTGTAATTTTTTTTATTTAATTTAAAATTTATATTATATTATTATATTATCTTTATTTTATTTAATACTTGATTCATTGAATTAGAAATTTTGATTGTTGATCTTGTATTAGCCATTTAAAACATATAAAATCTAGTATTAATAAAATCTTACTTAAGATCAATAATATCTCAAGAAAGATTAAATAGATTGGCTATATTATCAATTAAAAAAGAAATATTAGAAGAATTTAATTATAAAAATTTAATTAAAAATTTTACATCTCAAAAAATTAAAAAAATAAAATTTTAATAAAAAATTTATATAAATTTTAATTAAAAAAATTATATTTTAATATTTAATTTTAGGTCTCTCTGTGTGTCAAGCCGCTCCTACCAATTTTACCGTGAAAAGATAGAACAGCAACCCAAAAGAACTTCACTAAAAGAAAGACTTAGCAGAAAGCCATGATAAGAATGGAGCCACATAATAATTTAAAATAATAGAAAGACACACAGATTAGGGGTGCAAAAAATTTCGTTCAAACCGTATAAACTGTCTAACCCAATTCGAATCGAACCAAATATGATAGTTTTAGTAGTTTAACTGATTCTGTTCGATTGAATAAAATAGAAAAATTGATATTTCAATCTGATTGTTGGTTTATTGATTTATGTAATCTACCGAAACCAAATTGAACCAACAAACTGAAATTAAAATGCTATCATTTTATATATTTATATATATACCTACGTTACATGCTTCATCTATTTATATATACACCCATGTTACTTGTTTGTTCAAAGTTGGATGGTGTACTTTATATGAATTAAAAAATTAAAATATTGATTTGATTCTATTTCAATCTAACTTAAATTAAATTTAACTTGATTACGGATCATAATAAAGGAACAAAAAATAGAAACCAAATCGACCAACCTGCTTAAATCAAAAAATCATTCAAGTCATTCAAATACTTGAGAAAGTTACGTGAATAAATCAAACCGATACAAAATCAAACCGAAGAAATCGATTATATTTAATCAAATATTTGATTTTACGAATCTCTTAGATCAAAACATTAGTTTGGTTTGAAAAAAAATCATTCAAAACTAAGCCGACCAAGCCATTTTCAGCCTTAATATAGATACATGTAGCTCTTCAGTCCCACATACAAGGGTAGTTGGTATGGGATGATCATCCCACAATTAATGGAAATATGGATGGAGATGATAAGCTCGTTACTTTTAATAGTACTATGATGATTTTATATGATAGTGATCTCAAACTATTCTCATTTCTTAAATTATCTTTCATCCTAGTAATGAAAAATCCACTCTTACGGATGGATATCTAAGAACATCCTAGAGCAGTGATCTTAGATTGAAATTTTGGAACAAAATAGCTCTTAGTCTAGCATAAAAATCATCAATATATTATTAATATATTATATCAATATTACATATTATATTATGTTGATACTACAAATATTATATTTATAATATATATTATATTACATTAATAATATATTATGGTATATATCATATTACATTATATTATTAACCATATTATTATCATATTATTCAATTATATTTTAAAATTACAATTGAAATATATAATTGTATTTTATATTTATATTATGAAATTATTTAATATATTAATTCTAGTTGCCTTATTTTCCTAATCAAATGTAATAGTAGTATTAAAATAATAACATGCTAAAGTATAAATGAAAATATTGATTCTACGATAACAATTAACATATTTTTATAGCATTAATAATTTATATAATAAATAGATATATTTTATAAAATATATTAATATTTAGTATATTAATAAATATATAAAAAAATTAATAGAATGTACTTATATGTGATTATTAAATATATTTTTTAAAATACATCATAGATAGTTTTAGTATTAGATGGTCAATAATCTTAGGTTGCATTTGGTGCATCGCCAGACAGTCTTGGACAGTAATGTAGATTATCTTCAGAATAGAGTGCCATCATTAAATTGTCAATAATATTGATTACTATATTTGGTACATACAGGTAATATTTCAGTAAAATTATTAAAAATCTTGATTGGCATGTTTGGAATGATAATCAGATTATCGATAATGTAAAATCAAATTCTCAAAATACCCTCAATAATTTATCCTGGTGCTCTTTTTTTTCTGATGAGAAGTAACGTGAGTGATGTGGGTGTCATGGTGGTGTAAAGAAATGGCGGGCTGAGGGGTGTGAAAAATTGTGGGCATTGAGAGGTGGGGAGGGGGCGGGCGAATGTAGAGAGTGGTAGAGATGGGCATGGAGGAGCCACAAGAGATAGTGGGAGATAAGGGCGGAGGAGCCACGAACAGGCAAAGGGAAATGGAGGAGCTACGGGCTGGGGGTGCATGTAGAGGGGGTGGGGGGATGATTGGACAATGGGTTTTATATGTTTTTTTGAGGAATAATTTTATCTAAAATTTTTATTACAATATTGCCAAAGAAGTGGTAATCTGAATAGTCATCCTTCCCCCAGGCAATCCAGATTACCTCGCATGAGGCAATCTGAATTGTCAAGATAATCTGCATTACCATCCAAAAAGCATATCAAATGCGGCAATCCAGATTACCATATTAATTTGCCAACAATCTAGATAGATTGCCAGCTATCTAATGCAACCTTAGATTTTCATAGAATACCAAATAGATTATTCGTGGATATGCAAAAATCTTTCATCACCAAAATATAGTATACCAAAGAAAGTGATCTTAAATTATCGAGGATCAGGCTACCTTTGAGATAAGAATCATCATTGATCTAAGATTAAAATAACAGAAAGATAAACAAATGCATTTGCTTCTCTGCATTTCTCCCGGATCTAATTGACTAACTTCATGAAATGTCTTGGCTGAAAGCCATAGTAAGACTAGAGCCCGGCCACGACACCCCATATAAGCAACAAGAAAGACAAACATATAACATGTACTTCTTATGGATTTAATTTGGTCACTTGCTTAGTTAACACTCCAAATTTGGTCAATTGCTTAGCTAACATCCCACCTATTGTGAAAAGGCAGTATGCATAAGCATGAAGAACTTGACTTGGTTTTAATGCTGCAAGTGGGTTGCATTGACTTGTGATCTGATCGGATCTATTCTGTCCTTAAAAATAACGTGATTTCATTGAATTTCATAAACTTTGACATGACCCGGCCGATACGATTCGTATACCATATGGGGCTATTTTGGGATTTTATATTAATTATTTGACCTGACATATCCCAAATTGACCTAAAGGAAGTATTACAAGTTATTTCCTCTTTCTTTCTATTAAGAGAAAAGTGCTTAAACTAATTTCACTACATTTAAAAAAAAAAAACTAGCTGTTGAGGTTATTGACCTTTTGAAGCAAAATATAGTTCTAAGATAAATATTAATTCATGAAGTTTGAACCATATTATCAAATATAATAACTTTATGGCAGTCAAAATTTAGTTTGATTCAAATGTAAGAAGAAATTTTTTTTAGTAAATTCTTGTTATTAAATCCGCCTTGTATAATTTCCACTTTGAATAAATAAACAGGTGGTTTCATCTCCCCTTTTTCATTAAAAAAAATCTATTATTAAACAAATATAAGTTTGGATTCAAATCAAACTTATCTCATACCTGAATATTCGGATTTGATCCGGGTCATACCTGGCTATAACTAATTCAAGTTACCTATTGGATCTAAAATATTATCTATGGGCCGATCCAACCTACTCCATTCATCTACTGAATTAGGTTAGATGTAGTACAAGATTCATACATGAAATCAGGTCAAATCAGGTTCAACCATGCAGCATGCCGTGATTCAACTCAACCCATTTGCAAGCCTCTTTAGCTAAAAATCATACTAAGAAAAAATTATTGGCTAGAACAGTTCTATCATGTATACCTTACACTAGTCAATAACAAGCCAGTATACTATTTATTATTGAAAAAATATACATTGTTGTCTAAGTTTGATTGAAAATTTTAAATAAAAAAATATTTAATGACTAATTAAGATTGATGAGTAATTTTTATATTTTTTGAAAAAAAATTAATTTTTTTTGAATGATAAGCTAACTTGTTATTGACTAATACAATATATATATATATATATATATATATATATATATATATATATATATATATATAGTAGAACCGTTCTAACCAATAATTTTTTCATATCAAGACAAGAGTCCCATGTGAGCTTTGTAAGACAAACCAAGCCGATACGATCTTTCCTGGATATAAACAACGGTAAGACAAACCAAACCGATACGATCTTTCCTGGATCCTAACCAACACTTCCCACACTGAGAACAATCTAAAAGCTTCTTTTGTTACGACCTCCCAGGTTTCTTTTTGTTAATTACCACCTTAGTTTTCAATGAGAATATCCGCCTGCACCGTTCGATCCAAATGCTCGACCAAAGAGCAAGCCATCAAATGAAGTACGAACAAATTGAACGAACACCTGTTGGCTACCCTTGGATTATTAATCGCATGCTACATTTTAAGTATGCGAGTATTAACTCACGAATACGTACGCTTCCGGATTCGCGTTAATGCAGATAAATTCTATCGAAAAAAATGCACACAAATTCTATTTAATTTGCAAGTCAACGTTCAACAGTGCTCAGTAGGGCACCAATTCGCACGTTCACGTGAATCCCTGGTAACATGCAGCCAGAATAAAGCTTTCTCCTTTGCGGGAGTTTTTAAGTAAATGGCCGTGATGTACCACCACCAAGACATGGAGGATGGGTATCGGAGGGAGAAAAATGTTATCAGCAGGGGAAAAAAAATAATTAAAATTTTAAAAACAAAAATTAAATTTTAATATTTTTATAAAAATAAAATATAATTTTTTAAATAATATTTTAATATTTAAATTTTATTTTTAAAATAAAAATATAAATTTTTAAAGAATAACTATTCAGCTTTGTTATTCAAATTTTTTTTGTTGAAAACTGTTATTTTATTTTTATTTTAATATAATTAATATAATAATATTATTTTAATTGATATTTAATATGATTTAAAATTATCAATTTCATGATCCATCATAAAATTGATATTCTAGAATTAAAAAAAATTGATCGAAATTGTTAAATCAAGATGATCCACTATCATTTTTTCATCTGTTTGGAGGAATATGGTGGAATAAATCTTTATTCCACCTAAAATTATCTAACCAAATACTATCTCAGTTTTTATGAAAAAAATTATTTTTTTTTTAAAATATCTTTAAAGTTATAAATTGAATGGGATAAAATTTTTTTTATTAAAATATAATAAATATTTTATATAATTTTATGAAAAAAATTGATGTTAAGCCCGACGTTAAGCATTCTCAAATGCATTGCTTCTCATTATCAATTGAAACACATCAAACTAGGTTTTCTGAACATCATATCTTTATACATTTATTTTTAAAAAAATATTTTAATGAAAATTTTTTTTTTGATTGAAACGAGATCAAGGTTCTCAAGGACAAGTTATACTGCTGCTACTTTCGCTCATTATTGGATGGGATAGGGCAAAGTTGCTCAACACAAAATAGTACTAGAGCATCACAGACCGAAATATACTAATGCATCATCATAATTAAAGTACTAGGTATGCAGAAATACTACAATTTCATCACTCATTACAGTACGAAACAATATTACTGATCCCAGATATGACATGTAAAGATGCTTATTTGATTCCTATATGCCTAGCGAAGCCAAACACAACAGTTTTAGAAATCAAACAAATTTAAATTGGCACAAAACCTGGCCGGCGACAGTTTTAATAATCCAGGATAGCTGTTCCCTTCCACCTACCGTCCCTAAACCCTTGTCAAACAGATCACATCGCCTTGTACAACCAAATGCCAACTCCCCTCCCTCACCCTCCCGTCTCACCAAATCATAATTCTCTCCAGGCGCACACGCCCACATCCCTTGCCCTCTAAATCTCCACCAACCCTTCCTTCCTCCATAGAGATTAAATTTGATCATATTAAAAAAAAAAAATTTATTCAATAAAATTTAATTAAATTAAAAAATTTAATTTATTATCGATTATTTATCATGTATAAACTGTTTAAAATTAAAGTAAACGATTATAATGAATTCAAATGAGTTATGACAGTTTGAACTTCAATATTGATCTAATATTAATTTTAAATTTAATATTAATCCATTTTAATTTATTTATTTTTTTATCAATTTAATGTAAAAAATTTAAATCTTATAAATGATAAATTTTAGATTTATTTTTGAACTTATACAAAATAAAATAGAAATAGAGAAGATTTACTCATCTAAAAATAACTATATCTGATAGCTTTTATTTTAAAATTATTTTAAATTAATATGCTCCCATCAATAATTCAATATTAATATTCTTATAAATCTAAATGGATAATGAGATATTTTTTAAGAATGAAGTATTGAAGTCTAAACAACACCGTCCCAAATATGAAAGTGAGTTTATGAAATACTATATCGATTTGATTTAATTTCATATAGGCTAAACGCATAGAAACAGAATCCGATCATAAATAATTGATTTTTTATAAATTTCAATTCGATTTCATCCGATTTATATCTTTCAACTGACCGAAATTGATATTTATTAGATTGGATTGGATGAGTTTCTTCGAATTTCGATTATTTGCTTAGCCCTGCTACCAATCCCGTCCACAGACACACGCACCCAATTGCTTTCCACCACCCAATTCACTCTTGGGCTTTCTTTCATTAGATTGCATAATAGCCGCTATAAAACTTATGCAAGCATTTGAATAAAGAGTTCGAAATGCTTTGAGAGTTGTGCAATGTGCAATAGACGATCCAAAGATTGATGTCATGACTAAAAGAAACCACCACCACCAAAAACCAACACTCCCTAACCCTCTCTCTACATATCTTTCTCCCTAGTTGCTATCATACTCTAAAGATCTGTTTGGTTGGAATATACCATATTATGAAATAGTTTAACGATTTTTAAAAATTATTTATTTAAAAAAATGATTACAAAAAAAAAATTCTACTATATTTTATTGATGAAAAAATTACTCTCAAAAATTAAAAAGCCACATTTCATTTGAGATACTTTTATAAAGAAATATGACAAAATTTATAAATATATCTCTTAATAAAAAATAATTTTTTAATATCACAATATTTTTACTATCTCCAATCAACTTTTATATAACAACTATAATCACTATTTACATGATGATATTTGCATATTTTTTTTATAAAAATTTTTCATCAAATAAATTTAAAAAAATATCAAAACAAATTTATTATATATATATATAATTATATTTTTTGAATTTTATCTTTATCGATATTTTTATTATCATCAATATTGAAGATATTTTTATCATATATGCATTATCATTATTTAAAAATTTATTAAATACCAACTTTCTCATTATATTTATTTTATTTTTTCTTTAAAAAAATAAATATGAATCTATTAAATTTTTTTATCATTTTTTTTATTTTTCTTATAAATATGACAACGTGACCTGCAATTGATTTTTCCATACTAGATTTACCCCCCAATCAAGTGGACCTAAAACTATTCCAATATATTTAACCCCACCGCCATGTTCCAGACACCACGCACATGGCCTTCAATCCATTTTTGCCGTACAGCTGGCACCCGTGTTCGCGCCGCTGATGACCTAATCATTTTTTTATTCCTAAAAATATATTTATTAATTAAAAAATTAGTCGAGATGCAGAAAACTGAGAAAAGCTCTCCACTAACTAAAGTGGGCATTCACCACTAACAACCAGCCGCCACTTTCGTCCCGCACCAATTCCGAGTCATCCAATTTCCCATCTTGCCCTCATATATCATAGTATAATATGACAAGAAGGAGTAAGAGATCGAGGGTACGTTTGAAATAACGAGGAAAAAGAATCACTAAAATAATAATAATATAACAACAACAAAAATCACCACCACTACTCACACCACTCTCACTCGCTCATGCCTGCAACCACAAGGAAAAGAAAAGCCCACGAAATAAAAAAAGGAAAAATCTAAGAAAGGAAAGAAATAAATAAAAAGGATGATAATAATGACAAGAATAATGATAGGATAATAAAACAACAACAGATAGGATCAGAAAAATAACAGGGAACAGATGGCTCCACGGTGCCCACCGTCCGACCATCTGATCAAGAATCCGCCGCGACAAGAGATCGATCTAGAAGGCGTAGATGGCGGCGGCGGCGGCCACAGCGACGGAGATCCAGGAGGCGTGGAGACCGGTGGGTGGGGTGGGAGCTTCGCTCGGAGCCATGGGGCTGGGGGCCGGAGGAGGGGACATGGACGACGGGGCTGGGGCCATGGGAGATGGAGGGGGGGTGGTGGGTGAGGGGGTGGGGGCGGGTGGGGACATGGGGGCCGGGTTGGGGACCGTGGGGGAGGGGACGGGGGCCGTGGGGGTGGGGGCGGGTGGAGTCGGGGCAGGGGCCATTGGGGTGGGGGCGGGGACCGGGGGGCGAGGCGACGGGACGGGGGCCGGTGTTGGAGGGGCCAAGGGGGCGGCGCCAGGGGCCTGGGCGGAGGAGCTCACAGCCAGCAACGCTAGCGCCGCCGCCAAAAGAGAGAAACGCGCACCGGCGACTGCCATCTCAGCCTCAGCGAGCAAATGAGCTAGAGAGAGAGAGAGAGAGAGAGAGAGGACTAGGGCTTAGTGGGAAAAGGCAAAGCCGCACAGGGAAGGCCAGAAGGGGTATATAGAGGGAGGAGGGAGAGAAAAGTTGCCTAGAGAGATAGAGAGAGTTTTTTTTTTAGTAAATAAAGTAATAATTATATATTAAAAAATAAAATACATAAAGGGGAGGGCAACTAAGAGGAGAGGGAGGGAGGAGGATAGCCGTCTGATTGGATTTTATGATGGAAATAGAAGTGTCTGGCCCTTAGCCAACCAACTTGTTCCCTTATAGCTACCTAAATTTATTTTTTAATCCATAATTAATATTTATTTATATTATATTTCGTGATAATTTTGGATGGTAGGGCAATGGCAGTTGGAGTGTGTGATAATAAATAACAACTATTTATTTTACCCGTCCGATTTAGAGTGCATGGTCAGAGGGGTCAATGTTGGCGTATAACATCCTTTCTAGTTTTGACTAATCCACGTTCGCGTCTCGGCGTTTAGAGTTTAGTTTCCAAACCGTCTTCTGACCGTAATCTAACGGTTTTGATGTCATGGCGATTGATGCAGAAACAAATAGCTATACTTTACCGCAGGTGGAAGCTTCAAAAGCTTCTTACAGTTTGGTGGGTCTTGATCTCTTCTTACATCACCGCGGCTGGATGCTACCAAAAAACAAAAAAAAATCACCGCGGCTGGAGGCTTCTTAAAAGGCTCCTGACCATTTATCTGGTCTTAGTTTAGTACAAAGTGGCTTCTAATGGGGAGGGGGGGATGGGGAATTTTGAGATAGTTTAATTAAGAGGGATGGAGACGGTGGCAGGTGGAAAAGACTTTTTTAATTTATTTAGTGAAAATCATCAATTAATTTTGGTCAATCAGAGTCTAATGGCCCACTAATGGTCTACCCTGTGGTTTGTTGCTGGACCTTTTTAATTAACTTTCCAACTATGTCTGATTATTATTTTATCTGTTCTCATTTTAGCGTTGGTGTAGCATTATAACGTGAAGAGCACATGGAGCATGAAGGGATGCATGTCCTTTTTTTAAGGGTAATCTTCTATAAATTACTGCTTCCATTATGTCATCAAAAATGGCTGATAAGTTTGTATTCATACAGTAGCACCACTACTAAAAGTAGAGAAAGATTGTATCTAACTAGACAAGGAATATTTCGAGGAGGGTTGGAAATAGATCATCCATGGGTCTAATTTTTCAGCCATTCAACTTCATTTTTGAGTTTCTAATTAGTGTGATATGGTTGGTACTTGATAGATCTAATCTACTAATTATAAACTATTTATATATCAAAAATCATATAAATTGAAGATTTGAAAATATAGGATTTTTGTATATAAATATTTTAAAGAATAGATCTCCTCTAATGGTCTAGATCATTAATGTAAAATTCGATCACCTGATATCAACTGATTCATATTTGAGTTGAGATCTATGTATATAAATATGTATTAGAACTATACAGTTTAGCTTTTAAGCACAATCGACTCTGAGATAGATGCAGACTTTTATTTTTTGGAGTATTTTGTCATAGTTGGAAATGAGTTATTTAAGAACCTATTTATAGCGAGCGATATATAACTCAAGTTTTTTTTTATTTTTTTATTTTTTTTTTTGCCAATGCTGAAAATTTTTGGTTCGATAGATTCAACCACAATTAATCTCCAAACTAGTACTAAATAATTTGATAGCAAAATATATATACCAATAGATTTTTTTAGTGAACTAATATGGTAGTAGATATTAGCATGCAGTTGGACTTGCTCGTGCAAAGCTGGCATGATCAAGTCCAAGATAAATGTGAATCAGCATTTAGGAAAGATTGGTCAGCATGTGAGATGATTTAAGTGCAACATGATATAGTTTTACGACTAGCATATCCAGCATGTAATCAAGCTCAAAATAAAAGAAAAAAAAGGTTGTGTAAGAAAGACAAGCTGGTGGTTGTCCTTTAAGCATCTGATGTCATGTAAGGGTGGATGTTAACAATACATGCAATGATGGAAACGGGGCCACTAATTATAGTGGGAGAAGCTTAAAGAATGTCATTATTCGCTAGTGAACGGTACGAGGATGGATGGTAGGGATTTTTTTTTTTCTTTTTACCACCAACCACATGGAAGAAAAGTGTTGGAAGCTGTAGAGGCCCGAATAATTGCGAAGGTCTAGTCTTCAGAAGTTGCGAGTTGTGGCAGTGCATTGCACCCACCAGTGGAGCTTCCAGGCAATGGGTGGTGGAGGGGGACCGAGGCTCTTGCCCTAATCCTAGGTATCATTTGAGTCGAGATCCTAAAACTGGGGTAACGTTATGTCCTTGTCTATCTCCTTCTCGTCCCAATACCTCGTTTTGATTGTTTTTCTCAAATCATCATCGGACGTTATTTTGATTAAATACATAGATTTTTGTTTGTGTATAGACATGCACACAACATGCATACTTCCATATATAAATACACATGCGTGTGCCAGCATAATATATATATATATATATATATATATATATATATATATATATATATATGTGTGTGTGTGTGTGTGTGTGTGTGTGTGTGTGTTTTTTAAAATTTATTTTATATTTCAATTTATTCGGATTTTGATATGATGTTCTTTTGTTCAATTTTAATTGATGGTGCTAAAAAATAACTATTTTTAAGTCGAAGGTGAGACCGTTATCCTTTTGCATCAGTACCCCTAAAATATTTACATAAAACTATCTCTTTACGCACAAAATGAATGTTGAAATTTCTTTTAGAAGAATTAATGCAATAGAGCAGAGCATTTTATACTGTAAATGTATACTTGTTAACACTAGCCAGAAATCTAATAGTAGGAGTATCGTTACAAAAACATGAAGAATTGAGGTGGATATAAGCAAGTGATGATTTTAGGAATAAATATACAATATCACATATTTTATTTAAAAAATTTTTTTTTTTCTTGTTGTTTCGAGAGAAAAGACACATCAAAGGTAAATTAGCTGGTCTAAATATTTCAAGATTCAACTTCAAAGTTTGGAGCTCGGGACCACCTTCAATTTAAGAGGGCTGTTGCTGTTAAAGCAAATTTTATTTCACATCTATTAGTTTATTTCAAGATTCTACGGTCTACATAAATATGTGTTAAATGGGATTGGTTATGCTCCACCTAAGCTTGTTTCTTGATCAAGCAAATTTTTGTGCTTGTTGCTTCATTTGTTCTAATTTTTTCCGTTCTATTTTCAATCCAAGCTCATTTTACTCAAAACAACTTGCTTTGGACTTAAGCTAGCTGTTCAAACCTTAGGGTGTATAAAACTCCAGTATATTTACTCCAAGATGATATGAAGCTTCAATTTCATGGCCAGGATGCAAATACTTTCGCAACTAGATCAATATTTATTCTACATAAATACATGTTTGAAACAAAAGATCATATAAATATATTTTATAGTAAGTTTTTAGCCCAAAGTTTTATTTAGTGAAACATGAGTGAATTAGTAAATTTGAAGTAGAGTCCTTTGTTACTCTGACATATGTATGAGTGATGAACGTTGCTTTCACATGGCATGAATAATGCATGCTTTCTCTTAGTCTATATTTGATCAATGCATGGTGAAAAAAATTTCTATAGTTGGATCGATCGTGAAAAAAATTTCTATAGTTGGATCGATCATGGAAAAAATTATGATCAGACCATCATCGTCTGCTACATGCATATACTGGGACATCCATAAAAAAAAAATGATTATACGATATTTTTCTAAACTGTTTAAATATTTTTAAAATTTATTCATTTATCTTTTTTTAGTATTTTAACGTGCGTACGTAAGCATACATGGATACCCATCTTTTGATGAACGTTTTTGAAGCATGTCCGACCATAATTTCTTTCATGATCGATCTGACTATAAAAATTTTATTCATACACAGTATACGATAGATGCTACAAAAGGCCAACTTTTACCTACATCTTTACGTAGTTTAGCACCAAATTGTTTTATAACTTACTAATAATTTCCTATCTCCTCATCAGGTATTTATTGATAAGAAGAAGCTGGAGTTAAAATAGTTCTATTTATTTAATTTTTTAGGAGCTTATACTAATTATGGCAGATTTTCTGACAAATAGCATGAGCTAGATCCATTAATGCGAACTCCAACATTTCTCGGAGGATCACTGCAAGATTTACTCCCTGCCGAAGGATTTCCGATCAAAACAAAGAAAGACTTTGTTGTATAGCTATCAGTTTTGTTGTGTAGCTTTCAGATTCCTCGACCAAAGAGCAAGACACCAACAGCAGAGAGACACCTCTTTTTTTTTTCAACAAAACAAAAAAAGAATGGAGGGGCCAATTTCCTGACAAAGTATTTTGACTTTTAATTGGCTCTGATAGTTGGGTGGCCGTGGCATGCAAATTCTAGAAACATCAATCTCTCTCTCTCTCTCTCTCTCTCTCTCTCTCTCTCTCTCTCTATATATATATCTATATATATATATATATAGCACTTTTATTGACGCAAGTTACCTGGCCAATTTCAAAAAAACTATAAGCTCGTCTAATGGGGTTTCTGCATGGACTTGAATTTTGCCACCACTATTTTTGACTACCATGATCAAACCAAATGTACTCAAGTCTGTTTGACCTATGTTTATATCGTATCTGTCACACCATCATTGGTACTAGCAAATCTGTTAGCTTATTTTCTTATTAAATTTTCACCTGTATATGGTTGGAACTTGTAATAAAGCAACATTGCAAAGATCATCCCTCCCATATCCACCTTATGTTAATTTCCTCTACAAATGTCTTGTTGTCTATATCCTACCATACCTCCTCAATATTTCATCATGTAATCAATTAAATGTTTCTTTTAAACTTTTCCTTTTTGGCCAGGGCGGAGGGTATATTTTTAGGACCTCCATCTTCAATTCTAATGCTACTTCCACCAAATTTAATGTTTCTGTCCCACCAAATTTAATTGTCTATAGATGCAAAATTGTTGAAATGGATATGTAAGTGCACCTAAGTGTGTACAAATATTTCGTTCAAGATAGGGAAGCAAAGAGACTAAAAAGCTCAATGTAATAATAAAAGTATTTTGTCATATAGGTCACAACGTCAAGGAGCTCAATGTTTGGGCCAGTATTCTTATTATGCCAAAGGTATTATGATTGAGAGATGCTGGAGGGGGGACAAAATGCCTTTTTTAAAGCTTATACAATGCTACCATTTACGAATTCTTCCAATATTAAAATAAAGTAATATACTTTGAAAGCTGGTGTCCAAATTAAGAATCGAATCTATCTTTATGGCACATATGCGTAGCATATATTGTGATAAAAGATGCCCATTTGTTTGCAGTGTGTGGTAGCTTCGATTCCCAAGTCTCAAGGGTGTCCGATATCAATGATGGCATATTGGTCTAGCTTCGAACAGTATTCTTTACACCAAAGAATAATTGGATCTCCTTTTGGACCATAATGCTTTGCATAGTTTTCAAAACCTTCCAATCCCTTTCTTTCGCTAATTAGCACTAATCATAAAACGTATATCATGCTTTAAAAACTAATCCAATGATTCACACTGCAAAAAGAAGATCAAATTATTTGTTCGCACGAAAGGTGCAACTCGCATCCTATGGACTTGTCCGTGTCGTTACACTGCACCTGCTAGGCCATCAAAAAATCCAAAAAAATTTTTTTTTTTTTTCACTCCACGGGAAATTTCCCACACGGATATTCGTATAGAAGTTTATATGCGTCATCTGACATCCGCGGTCAGTGGTAGACACGCGTCGAGCATTACTGAGATGACAAAATTTAACGGGAGATCCGAAGATTTTAACGGAAGTTCCTTATCAGTATCTTTGACGGGCCATACGGAATCCAGAATCCTGAATCTCAGCCGTTCATCGGGAAAACGAACGTCCGCATCCACGACCGCTCGTGGGCCGCCGTGGTTGACCCCAACTTTTGGGCGGCTGTGATCCGCTCTTCTGAACAATTCGCAACAAGAAATTGAAATGGGCCGGCGAATGATGCCCTCCGCCCATCGCCCGTGGAGAGCCGTTGCCTTTCCCTCTAGGGCATCTCAAGCTTCCATTCCCTCGGTTTTAGGTCTCCTCTCTCCTCTCTCGCCTCCTCCCTCTCTCCAAAGACTACAAGGTCTACCTGCTTCTTGTCCCAACCTGGAAAAGAATCAGAAAAGTTTCCTGTCTGGATAAAAAAATTCCAAATTTTTGATTCATATATGTTTTGTTTTGCCTTGGTTTTGGTTTTCTTCCTTCTTTCCTCTCTCTGTCTAGGTGCGTAATTGACTTTATTGGGTTCTTTTTTTTTTTTTTTTTGTTGATTTTTAGGATTGAGTGAACGATATCTCTGGTGTATATTTTTTGGGCATGGTCTATATTGTAAATATATATTTTTTTTCTTTGGAAATTTCTTTATCCTTCAGTAAGCGGGCATAAATTTTAGAAAAGTTTGCTGTCTTAATAAATTTTGAAATGTTTGGTTCATATATGTTTCTTTTTGCCGTGGTTTTGGTTTTCTTTCCTTCTTTCCTCCCTCCGATTGAGTGAAGGATATGTTTGGTGTATGCTTTTTGGAATGGTCTATGTTGTAAATGGCATGCTCTTTTTTTTGCACTGTTCTTTATCTTTAGTTAGAAGGCATGAAAATCAAATGTTTTGTTGTTTTTGCTTTTGATGGTAATACTCCACTTTATGCTTCTTTATGAGCTAATAATGCACAATGTGCTTGCAGAGTAAAGTGGTTTGGGGTTTGTTCTTTCAATGGCGCTGAGGTTTGAGGTATGAAACAATTCATTGCAATATTATTTTTGGAATTATTATCACTCTTCTTGTTTTTATGATGAAATGAGCCATTTTATATTTGCACAAGTTGTTTGACTGTGCCATCTGTGCCATCTTTGCCATGATGATTTTCTTATCAAGATCCATAGTGCCTGATCGGATTGGTTGTGCTTTGGGTTAAAATGGCAGGTTATCGATGACTTTTTTTTTTTTTATTGATAACCTGAAATTGAATTTTTTGCGGCTATTAGTGTAAGTTGTATATTTTGATTGTAAGAATCTTTTCTTTACAATTTGCTATCATATTAGTGTGGACCCTGAATAGGAAGCAGCAATTTTTGCCTTTTCTTCTTAGGGGAGTGTGCATTTGTTGAGACTCTCAGAAGATAGAAATATTGTTGAATTTAACAGCATTCAGTTACACTAGAATATGCCCAGGTAAATGGTACGTATTTTGAGGCAAGAAAAGGATTTGGATTCTCATATTCCTTTAGGCTCTGTTCAGTCACTGAGAAAGTGAAAAGAAAATAATGTTATCAGATGTAGAAAAGAAAAGAAAAGGAAAGAAGTTGAGTATTTTCTCATGTTTGGGTAAACTAAACATTGAAAAAAAGTGGTGTCGAGAAAGTGGTTATAATATATATGATCAAGTTATCTTAAGAAACTTGCTTATGTTTTGCTCTCCCAAAATCACTACTGAAATGTTTTAGGCCTGTTAGAGAAAAATTTTGTCTTATATTTTCTCTTTGACTTCCTTGTTCTGAATTGTTTTTTAACTACCAAACACTAGAAAAGAAGATTCTTTCCGAGCAAACTTAGTTTTCTTTCACTTTTTTCACAACTTTTATATATGCTTTAGCAGCGATCTATAGGCTCAAGTTATCTTAAGCCACTTGCCTACATTTTATTTTCTCTCAAAGTCACTTTTTGAAGAAGAAATTTTAGGCTTGTCTGAGAAAGTTTTTAGCCTTATATTTTCTCTTTGATTTGCTCTTCCTAAATTTTCTTTTTACCAGAAAACAATAGAATAGAAGATTCTTCCATAACAAATTTTCTTTTCTTTTTCTTCTTTGTAACCAAAAAGAGCCTAAAACTTTCTCTATATGCTTTAGCAGCTTCATATTATATATTTGAATGTAAGCAGGAGTTCTGCTCACAAGTTTTGCCTTAATCTGTACATTTGTTTTGTAAATTTACTTATTTGATAGTGGATCTTTTATTTATCATTTGGGCTTACTTGCAGGTGGTAGGGAGATTCAATCGTGCCCGTGCAGCTCGCTTAACGCTTCCGCACTTTGTGTGCCAAACACCACTTTTCATGCCTGTGGGGACTCAAGGTTATGGTCTTTAAACAGTCTCTATTTTTAATAATTGTATAAGATTGCAATTCCTAAGAAGTTTCTTGGGAAAGCAATGCTTGCTGAAATTGAGAATTGAGTAGAGTGGGACCCATTGATTGGTCCTTTTGTGGGTCCTTCATACCTCAAAACTAGAATTTTATATTCATCAAGTGATTGGCAATTGAATGAGAGATTCAACTATGGATTGAACAAACTAAAAGCTAACAACTAAGAAAAACATAACATTTAACTATTGCAAACAATGGACTACTTGTAAAGGCTCAGATATCGCAAAGAAACAAATAAGTGAGAATCTAATCATGTAGTCTAGTCTAACTTAAAAATATAAAAAAGGCTAAGAGGCCTCTCTCTCTCCCTTTTTTTTTATTGAAGCCATCAAGCAGCAAGTGTTTGTATGAATATGAAGCCACTGATAGTTTCTTTGAACTTCAATAAGGAAGAGTCCTGGTAGTTATCTGCATGCATGACATCATTTTGTAGTTGTTCCCATGCATAGCTTCCCTTGGAAGCAGTAGCAGTGCAAGGATTTTGATTGACAGATAAATCACAATATGATAATAAGTATCTTTGCTGTTCCCAATATGGTGTAGTTGAAAATCTTATCAAATGACTCTTATGTTTTATAACTTACTTGATATTACCCATTCCCCTATTTATCTACATGATGATATGTTGGAATTGATTTTTTATTTAGGTTTATTATGATAGGTACTATAAAGGGTCTCACTAATAACCAGCTGGAAGATATTGGTTGCCAGATAATACTTGGGAATACATACCATCTTGCTCTTCGTCCTGGTGCTGATCTGATTGATGAATTAGGTGGTCTGCACAAATTGATGAATTGGAAAAGAGCATTGCTTACAGACTCGGGTGGTTTTCAAATGGTTGTCACTTCTTTGACTATTTTCTTATGCTACTGTATATCTTTTGCTACAGCAGTTATATTCTTTTTTCCATTTTTCCATTCTTTTTTGTTTTTTAAAGTTGGCCTTCTTATCTTTCTTTGAACACATATATTTTGATATATCCTTTTCAACTCCTTATATCCTTTTTTGACTATTCACCTCCTCCAAAATAAATTATTGTCTATTACACGCAAAGCCTTTGCTTTTTAAAATTCCCAAACCGATTTATACACATAACTTTGAGCAACTTATAATGTCTGTTCCTAAAAAAAACCTCTTATTTTTTGTGCCTACCTTTGTGCCTCTAGAAATTAATGGAAGGAAAGAAACTCTAAAGCGAAAGCAAGGTTGTCTCTAATGCTTGGTGCTAGGATATGATTAATCAAATAATCTTTATATATCTATATTTCTATCTTTATGGCATTGTGCTCCTCTATCTTGATTGAGAAATTGACATGGTATAGGAGGATAATGCATAAAAGAACGTACCATAAGAAGCATAGTCATTTGAAATTCTATTGTTAACTTGAGGAAAATACATGTGTGAAATATATCAAAAATTTGTTGATATATAGAACTTTTGTTTGCATAAAACAGATGTAATATGAAACATCACTTTCCCTTTGATGGTAAAAGTTCCATAATCTTAGAAATATTGCATTTTGGGTATGAACTTCTAATGTGGAGCTAACTTACTTGGAAGACCAATGTCTGCATCCTAATTTAGAATGTATATATGCACCATGTTGGCTGCTTTATTGGCAAGCCAATCAACAACTTGGTTCACCTTGTTGAAAGCATGCTAAGAAACTGAAGTCATCTCATGTTGTCATTATTATGAAATTGGCCAGCTACCATTCATGATGTTTACCAAGACTAGAGAGTCGGTTTCCAAGTTTGGTCTTCACTGGTAAAGGTCTATTTGTTCCATCAGATTAATCCTTTGAGAACAACATTAATTTTGTCTTCAAGTTGATTGACTGCCTTTTATGGTCAGTTGAAGAGTGATTTTTGCTTGTGAAAAACGTATTAATGAATGTTATTGTGTGAAGAAAGCTCTAATAATGGTGATCTTATATTTGAAAATCAAGGTATTTTATGACCCTTCCTTTGGTTGGACGGGGGACCCTTAGCATGGATTTATAGTTTTGAAGGTTTAATTTATAATGAAAATGAGTAGGAAGATTATTAAGGTAGTTATTATTTTTAGACTTTGATTATTGAGCCATTATGTTCTGATCATAGGCCTAAAACCACTTAATCACTTCATCCAAATCAACCATTGCAGCTCAGTTATACTTGCAGCATACTTTTTAGATGACAATTCAAGATCAAACTCATAAATCTTCATGGGAAAATTACTGTTTGCTGCTGAATTATATTACATAATGGTTCAAGTTGTTTCCTAAATATTGGCAAATATTCTCATTGCATATGCACAAAATGCTGACATTTTATGTTTAAGATACTATTTGGATCCTGGAAAAGCATATAAGCATCTTACAAGTACAGGCATATCTTATATATACTTGCATTAAGTAAATATGAGTCAGTTAATTGCTGGCTAGACATTAAGTGGTTATTATAATTTATAAATACATCTTTATTTGACTCTTCCATCAAGTTTGAATCTGTTTGACTTAAGTAAGTTAGAACTAAGACCAATCTTGTAAGCCACCTTGATGCAATGGTCATCAAAGATCAATTACTAATGAACAATGGTGGTTGCAAAAAATCTGCCACTGAAATACCTAAAGCAAGTTTTGAGCAACGGAGGGCTCCTATTTCTTAATCATATGTGAAAGGTCAATTTGGGCCCTCATATTACTGCAAGAACTTTTGAGGTTGATCCACTCCCTCAAGGTGTGGACAGCTGAGTTTGGAAGGTCAAGTGCTCATTTCTTACTCTTCAGGGCAACAGACAAGTTTTAGGAAGATCTATTTTGTATTTGAATCCCTTCCTTTTGGATCTTTACTGTTCATGAACTGTTCATGCTACTATATCATGAAGAGGGCCATCGCATCAATATCTGATTTTTTTTCTGGCTTGTTGTCCTTTTTGGAATGTAACATACAGGGGAATAGATGGATCAGTTGCTAGGTTATTTAAAGGGGATTTGGCTTTCTAGGTTTTGGGGTCTTAATAGGACTTGAAGATACTTAAAGCAGAGATTATGCCAAGCCTTAAATGAACCCTAAGATCTGTCACCTTCGATGATCATGTGCTTGGTTGCTGAGAAGATATAAAAGAAAACCAAGGGCCAGATTTGGTCTGTCTTCGATCGATACGATCTCTTCTTCTTGTCATCTTTTAACTTCTTTCATCTAATTGCATCCATATTTTGCTGCGCTATACATGGCTGTGCTAAAATGTTTGGGTTGCAGTTGTTATTAAAGATTTTGCAGAAAGCACCCCTAGAGACCTTACCATCATTTACATGTCAACTATTCATTATCTCCAGAACTCTTTTCAATGCAAGATTTCTTGGACCAACCTTTCATACTATCCCACAATCAAAATTTTGGACCCATGTGACCATTTTATTCAGAAAATGCATGTTTCTTTCTTCTCCTTTAACAAGACAATCAGATGATCCCTTCATTCAAACCAGTCCTCTAACCATTGACATTTCCCTGTGCATACAGTCATTTTTAATGGTCATCCTACATACCTAGGTCCCAATAAATATATGGTTTTTTGTACTTTTTGATAGGGTATAAAAGCTTATGTGCTTGAAGAAGTTTTTTATATTCTTTTTACTGCTTCTACTTATGTATGGCCAAGGCAACAGATTTTGTCTCAACATGGTCAGGATGTCAAATTTTTTGATTATAAGTTAATTGTTTGAGCCAGCTTATACAAAATTTTTCAAAAAATTAATTGGATAAGGACCCTATCCATCAAAGTAGTAGTTTTATTTTTTTAACCAGCACTCAGTGAAGTCTTTTTCCCTTCCTTTTCCCTCATCTCTTTTCTCCATAGATGTAAGATTCTACATAATCCATTCGACTACTTCTATGTTACCTAGACCCTTCATTTTACCCAAAAGTACTCCCACTGGACACCTAGAAATGGGGTATGATGTATCTGCAAGAAAAAAATTCTTAAAAGTTAGAAGAATCTGAAACTTAGACAATTTTCCACAACTGACACTCGTAGTTCATGAAATATTAATCTACTTTAGTTTGTTTCAGTTTTTTGTGTGTTTGTTGCAAAGGCTGATAGGCATATAATTAAACTGGAAATATTTTATGCTTTACACATCTTGAGTTTGAAATAATTAGAAACAAACTTGTTATACTGCATGAGAAATTCCTAGTTTCTAGATAACTTAAGCTAGCTTACTGGGATTTTGTTGTTCAAGTTTTGAACTTTATTTACTCACTTGTATATATGCCATTAATCACCTCCAATAGTAACTTATATTGCATTTGCTTTGGCAGGTTTCCTTGTTGCATTTAGCTGACATCACTGAAAAAGGTGTGACATTTCAGGTAATTCCGGAAAATTGTTTTAGTACTTAATCAATCAACTTTGTTTTCTCAGAAAAACCTTTCCCGAGAATGAATTGGTTTTCCAGTCATGAACAAATTAATGTCAGATAAATTTCATTATATTGTACTACCCAAGGAAAATATAGACTTAATTGACCTTTCCTGTTTTACATTGTTTTGAAATTACTTATCAATAAATTTAGTTAAATTTCTAATGAAATTAAGATATTTCCATACGAAAGGAAGCTAATATATTTTTTGAAATCTCAATACTAAAGTTGAACAAGATTCTTTATACATTGCAATAGCATAGAATCTGTCTTCAATGTTATGAGAAAGAATAGTTTAGTGATCATGTTATCATCATAATCTTCACCACTATAATCACTTTTAATATAATTATTCATCTCTTTGAACATTTTCACATTTCTCTTTGAAGTAACAAGTTTTCCTGTTGTGGTTCTGTTCTAGTTTATGATCTGGGACTTCTAAGTTTTCTTTCGCAATCTCTTATCAAAGATTGGTCAAGTTTTGTTGCATATTGTAGTTGATTTGATGATTTTCCTTTTTGTTCTTTTGCACTCATATATGATCCTAAATTTCTCTATATGACAGTCTCCTGTTGATGGGAAACGCATGCTCCTAACACCTGAAGAGTCAATCCAAATTCAAGTGGGTATAGTTTTGCATGATATTGTTATTTGCTTGATATTGGAGGTCTTGAAAGCCGCAGAAATTTTACTATATGCCTTCTTTCATCTATTTCTCTTCAGTTATGGTCCTATGTAGTTAGAGATTGGTTTTCCCATATTGCAGTTACAATGCGCTACCATAGAAAAAGGAGCATATGCTAGCTTCTTTGGAAAATTTGAAATGGAGGGTTATTCTACATAAGTTTACTCTAAAACAAAACCTTCATCTAGACTTAGTAACTTTTATTTTGAAGTGCAATGCATCACCACCTAGAATTGGGCTCTGCCAAGTCTCAAGGGTGACTACAATCTCGATGTATCAGTGGCTTGCTTCTAAGGGTACTTTATTTTGTCAAGATGGTGGCGAATGTGAAGGCATATATATGATGCTTAGCTTGACTATGTGAATTCAAAAATAAGGTGCAAGGGATTAAGTGGGCAAGGTGCAGTAGCTAATAAATGATTTTGAGACTTGATTGCTGGAGGCAGTGGAACACTTCGGTTTACAATTACTTGGAAATTGTGGCTAATATCATGCACTTGTAGGAGTAAATATGATTTCCTGACTTCAAATGTAGTGCATGATAGGAAATCACTGTCCACAATTCTCACTACAATCAGATAAGCAAGTGTACTCATTGTGCTTTGACAAGCCATGGATATTGAATTCTAAAATAAATTTGGTTGGCCTTTTGTTTCCAGTATATGATTTGTGCCATTCTTTGGTGGGCAATGCACTGGTATGTTATTGACTATTTTTAGATCATGTTCCTACTGAGAAATGCTGAATCATGCCGAACTAGCCAGTTCGGACGTATCGAATTGGACCAGTTGGGAATTGGTATAGTTTAGATGTTTAAAATGAGATGGCCTTGTTCTTTTAAACCCATGTTTCTCGGTTATTAACTTGCGCAAATCATGTGTTTTCTCTCCCCACAACCCACCTCCGCTTGGGATTCTCAAAAGAGCACCCGCCTCCCACTTGCGAACACCTCTCCTTCCCCAGCTGCTGCAAAGTCGTGATTGTCCACCTGCCCATTGCCCATGTTCTAGTAGATAGTCGCTCTCCCTCTCTCTATCTCAGGGTTGGGTTAGGATTAGGGTTTCTCTCACCCTCCCCTTCCTTCCTCCCTCCCTCCCTCCCTCCTCCCTCTTCCTCTCCCCCTCTTCCTTTTCTCTCTCTCCGCCACCTTCATTTCAGAGTAGGGGAGAAAGGATTTCAGCTTTTTTTCCTAATTTTCAAATTTTGAATTGAAGTCGGCAAGCTATATGCGGACTTCATTCAAAATTTGAAAAAAAAAAAAAAGCCAAAATGCCTCGATATGGTACATGTCCTGGTATCAGTTTGGCGCACCTAGTTCCTACCAACCAAGACAAATTCTCCACCCTTATAGAAATTAATTATAAGCTTATGTCCATCTCACATCAAAGAAACTTGTTCTCTATGAAAAACATATGTGAAAAGCATAGATATAGTTTATATGTATTTTATGTTTATTTTATCAAAATATATTATTATCATCTAGCCTCCCATAGGAGTCTGGACCATTCTCAGTCCCTATGTGGCTGATTATCCATTCGGACCAGCTATTGATCATCGTATTGGTAAGAGATAATCCCATACCTTGGAGACTATGTATCCCTACCATTAAAGTATCAATAATTGATACAGATACACATCGACTTCTCAAGTTTGGGTATTATCATCATATCATCCTAATAGTGCAGTTTCAACCGGATATTCTCATAGGTTAATTAGTCAATGTAGAATGATACAGCCAGTTATTGATGTGGATTGGTTATTTCCAGAGACAGAAAACATGCTCTACCATCTCATCGCCACCATCCACAAAACTGATCTACCTAAACTAAGCCTTCACAGTGATTGTTTTTGAGAATGAGATCATACTCTTAGTTTTCTTGTGATTTGAGCAGTCTCTTGTGTATACTAAGGATCATAGTTGTCGGACTCTGAATTACAAAACAGATGCTTGGTTAGCAAATAAACCATCTCATATAATGCTGGAATGTTGATGCTGGAAATTGGATGTTTTTAGCTACAAGAAGAGATGGTGCTACAAAATAATAGCAGTAAAAGAAGGATCATGTTGAGTGGAATCTGCCACTAAACTCAAATAAACCAATTCTTCATTGCATTTCTTCCTCTATTTTATGCTTCTATACAGATACAAGATAACCATTTATATTCCTTGTTATAACCAAGGTGTCAGTGTATTGGCTCCACATCAGCTGGTGCACAACATACCGGCTTTAAGCCAGAACCTTTGGGGCCGGTATGCCCTGAGAATGGCCAAGTTGAGCCTAATTGCATGTATTTGCACGTATCAGATCCAAAATGGCCTTCTGAACTGAGCAGTATTGCTGGCACCACTACCACTTGGATGGCCTTCAAAGTTTTAATTTTTCTCTTCATAATCAGAAGGTGGAAACTGCTAGGAAAAGAGCAGGCTGCTAACCGGCAAACAAACTTTTGACATTTGAACTTATTTACATGAATATCATTTAAACTAATTTTTATAGTGGGAGTAAAACTGAAATTCCATAGTGGGATATCTACCTAATTGTTCCCTATGTACCAAGTAGCCATCCACACACACACACACACACACACACAGCTAGGGTCTTACAAGCCTTGGTTTGGAGATAACTTCAAATCAAAAACGTGTGATCATGAAGTTTAGCTTGTTTGTGATTAATGTTAGTTTCAGGCTTGATTGAGTTACACTAGCACTTCGGATCCATTGCCCATCCTAACTAGACATTGCTTAAAGAAAAATATCTTTTTATTTTTATTCATCTATTCTCACCTTTTACAAGGATTGTATATTTATATACTTTGCAAACTTTTGCAGAACAAGATTGGAGCTGATATTATCATGGCCCTTGATGATGTTGTGAAGACCACCACTATAGGTCCACGAGTTGAGGAGGCCATGTACCGAACTCTTCGCTGGATAGACAGATGTTTAGCTGGTATAGTCATTTATGAAATCGATGCCATAGATGTAGTTAGTTAATTTGTTTCAATGTTCATAATTTTCTTTTTGCTTATTATGACTTGATGTTGTTGCTTCTTTTTAGTATTTCTATTCCAATTATGCAATTTTTTGTTAGATGGGAGACTTTCATAGTTTTTTTCCCTTTGTGCCTTGAGTTCTGGCATGTTTGTTTCATTGAGAGGGAATGGGATTATTGTGTCACTTGCGTGTGTTATATTGGACAGTAGCAGCCTAATCTGAATTTTTTGCAAGTGCATGCATTTGAAAAGATTTAAGCCTAATCTGAATTTTTAGCAAATAGGTGCGTTTGAAAAGTCACATATCTTTTGGTGGAAATTATTTGGAAATTTTTCTGGGTTTGGGCCTCTGGAGGTGACCTCATCTTCTTTTGGGATGGTTGTCAGCATAGATTGTGATGAGTCTTCAAAAGTTGCATCCAGAGATTAAGTAAAACTTGTTCAAAAAAGCATTCAAAGTGGTCCAATAAGTTTGTGAATCCCCGTTTTATATTCAGGCCCAACTTTGCAGCATTTTTAAGCACCTAGTTTCTTTGAAGCTGGTTGGTGCACTGCATTGAACTGTCCCTAACCACTCATTTTTGAGGCTATTTGTACTGAGGAGAAAAGAGTACAGAAAAAAAGGGAGGCCATGCGTGACACATATGAATGCTGTTTAGAGGATGGATTTGTATATATGAGTCAATTTGCCATCTTTTCTTTTCTTTTTTTTTTTTTTGTGTATGTGTGGTTTTTCCATATACCCCTTTGGTACTCCCAATTCCCAACATCATGGCTCTCTTAATATTCACACAGGGTTATACATGTGTGTGGACAGTTTAAAACTACAGTGACGTCGGATGTAGGAATTTACTAAAAGCTGGAGTTTACATTGAAGTGCTTATTGAAATATAAATAGCTTTATAAAGGTATTTATGTCTGAATTAGGAGGATGTGTTTATAGGAGGCATTTGCAAAAAAGCAAGAAGTCAATCAACCTAGCAGACAAGAGGAAGTGAAAATGATCATGGCCTTATATAGTTTAGTCATTGAAAATGGTGGCATAAAAATTGGAAAGCATTTGCTAATTCTGAAGAAATATGTAGCATATATTTCAATTGTTGAAGTCTTGAAGATATAGAGTGCCACATGAGTATGATAGCCCTTGGAAGCTAGTTCTTTCTTTTCCATTTTTTGCACAAGAATGTGGATCCTTAATTGGAAATTTTTGCTTGAACTTTGAAGGATTGCAGACTGTATTTATCAGTAAAAAGTTGCTTGTCCTTCAATAGAATTTGTTGGAAAGGAACAAATGGAAGAGGAATAGATACGTAAATTGGTGAATATTTGGTTCTTGGAGGGTGTGGTAAAACTTGGTATTTTTTTTTTTTATTTATGTGGATCTTCAGTTATGGAATCTTAGTTTGAACAAGTGTAGGTCTTGTGATGCAAGGTTTTATCTCTTGATCCCAGACAATTTTGATGGGGAACCATGTGGGAACGATACCATCCCGACACTAGGGATGGATTCAGGTCCTAATGATTCACAAGGATGCCATGTTTTAAGCTTTTTAGATTTCTTTATTTTTTTGCTATTGTTTATTTTTCCAATGATTGTTTAGAGGTTTTTAAGGTTTGTTTGCCATAATTTAGGATTAAAGGAGGTTTTTGATTCCATGATTGGGTTTATGGTGCAAAGTATAGATAGAATACGAATTTGCTATTGGTTTTATGATGCCCTTGATATGAGCTCTCTTCCCTTTTCTTCTCATTGTTGCATCTCCTTTGCCTTGCATTTGGATGATATACTGGTACTGGCCATAGGGTCTCTCCTCAAGCCTTTAGCTCGGAGACTAACACCAAACTCCAAATAGTAAACTCTTTAAAACATCACACAATCTTAGAGTATGGCATAAATAAATGCTAAAAAAAATCTAAAAAACCATCAAAAACGACAAACATGTGAAAAAAGTAAGCAGCCTGATGAATTGCTGTGATGCCAAGGCATCCTAAGTATTAGGACAGTTGGGTATTGGCTGTCTTGGTGCATTTTAGGAGGGACAGACCAAGACAACCCTTTTTTCATGCACCAGAACCTCAGACCCATCCAAAGGCCCGATAACTCATCAATCTTGTCCAGGGTGGCTGGGATGGCCATTCACCAATATGATTTGGGTTGCCCAGTACGGACAAGCCCATTTTAGTTGAAATTGATATATGGCTGATTCCCTCTGGTCTCTAATAACTTTACTTTTTCCATTTATCATGTCGGGTGGCTTCGCTTTCCTCTTCTACTCAAAAAAAACTGTCACCTAATCTATTGTTAACAGAAACAAAAAAAAATGTTTACATAATACCTCTGCTTGAATATACATCTCATCAGTGTAAGTTATTTCACATTTTACATGCGATTGTTATTTGCTAATCCTTTCTTGATTATCCTACGTATAAGATGTTCTTGATGCATATTATCATGTATAGTTTTCCAAATGTATTCATTTTTCTTGATAACCTAGTTTTTTGACTGAGAAAATGATATTAACTAAATGTTAAGGATGCTATCATTCAAGATAAGTCTCTTGTCTTGTTTTAAAATGGTGTTTCTTGGTGCTTGTCTGGGTATATTGAAGGGCAGCTCATCAGAAACCTGCCGTGCAGAATTTATTTGGAATTGTTCAAGGAGGATTAGATCCAGTTCTCAGGTGAATATTTATTGATCATGATGTTATATTATGTCTTGAAAACTTTGGAAGTTTTAATAGCAAGATGCATCTAATATTATGACTAATTAACCTGTATTTCCAGAGATATATGTTTGAGGGGCTTGGTTGAACGGAATTTACCTGGGTATGTCGATAACCTCCCATCTTCCATTACTTATAATCACTAGAAATTTTCTTTGATATTCTTAAGCAAATTAGTTGAGGTGTTATGAGAGAAGTAATTTTTTGCTGTTTCATATCTTACTGTATTTTAGTCTAATATACTGATGGTATTGGAGTTGTTGGGCATTATTACAGTATTTACTAGAACTTCATTCACACTTTGTTATTTGAAGTAGTTACTCATGTACATAGGAGTGAATTGGATTTGATCACCTTTTCTTCCATCTATAACTAATTTATGTTGCTGATTCAATGAATTACAAGTGGTTCTTTTATCTTATGAGCAAGGATTTAGGTGTGTTGGTTCATGCCAAATTGTCATAACATGTTAGACCAATACCTACGGCCAACATTAGGTCAGTATCGGTTACCAAGCATGGGAGCCTTTATTGACCGGGCTGGTCTGGTGTGGCCTCAATACCAAGCCAAAAGTCTTTTCTTTTTCCTTTATAAACTTTGGCATGGCATGTGCCATGCTGGCCACTATCTGACATGCCCATGCTAGCAGAATTTAAATTTTTTGCTTATACTTATAGGTCCTTTATCTATTCTTTAGGAGATTGGGCTATTCTTGATACTGATTGGATTGAAGTGGAACTTGGTTGATAATGCATAATTGACCTTCTAATATTGAGAATCTCGAGACAAGGATGGGCCTACTTCACTGCCTTTATGAGATAAAATATTGCTTATTGCCTCTAATTCATGTTATCACAAGTCAGACAGGCATAAGCCTCAAATGTAACTAATAATACTTGGATCATCAGCAATCACACAGCTGATACTTTCAGAGATACTTGCAAAATTCATCCTACTAACAAGGAGTCCATCTCTATTTTTACTTGAAAGCTCTACATCAGATCTCTTGTGCCTTAGTCATGTCATTGTCCATTTGTCAGTGGCTCCTGCTTCTGTTCAAGTGGTTCCGGATGCTGCTCTTTTGATATTCTATAGCGTGATCATCCATCTGTTTTCTTTTCTCAATCATCTCAGATAGAAAATCTTGTCTTTATCTACACTAACTATGCTTGAAAAGTTATGAATGATGCCCGTAGAGAGTTCAACAAAAAGAGCAGACATCAGGTTGAGAGTTGGTTGTGGAAAGTATTGAAACTTCTGTGCTCATGCTTTGATTGGTTAAGCCAACCATCTGTATTCTATAACACTTGAATGTTGTTTTAAAAAAATAAAAAATCTATACACAACAGTAATCAACCACTTTATATTATTCACGGAGACTCGTCTCCATGAGGGCAACATTTTCTCTAATATTTTTAATTTTCTTCTCCTACTCTTCTGAATCCTTTTATCATTTTATCAAGAGTTTAAAAAATGCAGATCTTGCACATTATCTTCTTTTCTGCTTGGATGCTTTACCTTTTTGAAAAAAAGAAAATTTTGACAATAAAGGAACTGATTTGTCTAAGTAGCTTTTATTATAGCTATGCTATAGGTGGTCTTTCAGGAGGTGAAGATAAAGACTCTTTTTGGCGTGTTGTTGCCCAGTGCACTGCTGCACTGCCTGAAGATAAACCACGTTATGTGATGGTACAACTTTTGTATACACATCATATTTTTATTTTTTAATATTTATTTATATTGGAGCTATTTTTTTTCTTCTTTTATATAAATGCACATACTTTGCAGGGTGTTGGCTATCCGCTTGATATTGTAGTTTGCAGTGCTTTGGGTGCAGACATGTATGACTGTGTTTATCCTACACGTACTGCACGTTTTGGCACAGCGCTAATACCTGAGGTAGGCATGTATATAACTCTTTTATCATCAAGTATGATTTGCTTCATCAGGGTGATAGTGAAATACTATAAAAATAGTAATTAATGGATTTCATTATATTCTTATGTAAGATTTGTTCGATGAATATCGTCGCTTAACAAGTGGGTCCACTTGAATTCAAAACTGATAAGCAAAATCTTTGCATCTGAAGAACATTTTTAGGGTAAAAGTTTAGGAAGAAGTCTGCCAATGGGGCTTTTTTTCTTTTTCAATTGCATTTTTAGTGCAGTGATGGTATATTTTCCTCTGAATGAGGTTGATGCTAATGAAAATAGGAAAGAGCACTGGGGCATTTTTATACATTTTTAATAACAATAACATTTTGTTTAAAACTGTAAACTAGGACTTACCCCAATGGTTGTACTTGTACCCCTTATCTTAGCAATCAAAGGTTCTAGGTTTGAGTCTCGGATGGTGCATCTCCAAGAATTTGGGCCTAGGTAATTAAAGTGGAGGTGGGCTTCCCAACTTTTCCCTCCAAAAAAAAAGAGAATTGCTTGAATCTCTGGCTGGAGCATTTTTTTCTCTTCCATATACATGCAAAATATGTATAAAATTACATACATATGCTTAAATATATAAAGAGAAGAAGTTGAGTTGCAATACTTCTAGTAGGAATTGAGCTGCACACCAGCTGCAACAGGATACATAAATTTCAATAACAAGACAAACGGTCTGATTTAATTTCTGTATACCCACTGCATATTGAGTTGTATTTGTTTTAAGACTACGCTGCATAATGGTCAATGTGGGTTTCAATGTATATGGCCTATTATGCATTTTGGAACCACTTGTTTAATAGATAAAAGGTATAAAACATTTGATTTTTGCTTTCTAGATATTTTAGATTATTTTTCTGGGGGATGAGAAGATATTTTAGATTCTATAGATCAGGAGTAGATTTCAAACAAATGGATGCCAGTCTATTTTGCACTACTAAGATTTTGTTGTTAACGTAACGAGATGATTGGCTGCTCAACTTGATGTTCTCAGGCAGGTTTAATTAGATATTTACAGATATTTACACATTAACTCTGATGGTCAATAATAGAATATAAAGATAACAAATTAAAGGAAAGTGGTTTGCATAACTATTTTATGTTCCTTTTCCTTTCACAACACTGAGTTATTTCTAAAATTTTTCCCATTTGGCCCCATATGTCTAGGCATCTTCGTATAAAAGCAGACAGTCCTACCATTGGTCCTTGAAGGTTAGTTGGCTAAAATGAAGAACTACCTACTTCTGCAGGCAGTATGAACTCATTCAACCAAGAATCAGCCCACCAGGATTCCTGCAGCTTCGAAAAGAGTCTAGATGATGCTGGAGGAGGGTTAGTTTTAATAATAGCTAATTGCATACATCATTGAGGAGCAGATTATTAGCCATTAGCCAAAGGTCAAAGGCACATCTTGGCTGCCAAATGATCATCTGCAAATTAAGTTTCCTTGACAAAAAACTCAGACCATTTAAACAGGGTTGATATCATTTTGAAAGCCATAGATTATACATTCTAGACTTTGGTGGGTTCAATTTTGCTCACTAATTGGCTCCATATGGATGTAGGATTTCTAGGTTGGTTCAAGATACCCTTTCATTTTGAGTTTATTGGCAACGCAAATGTTTTGGTAGAATCCATATCATTCTTTGTGATGTGACTGCCTCTTTAATTCTAGCATTGGTGCTAGAAGCTAAAAGTACAAGCTACATTTTGTACATCTAAATGCAAGTTTCATCTATTTCATTTCTGATAGTTGTCTTTCAAGTTCTAACAACGATTTCTGAGGTTAGCTGGAGCCCATTTTATACCCCGATCTTATGAGGGGGCTCTGGTTGTTTACTTGTGATAACGAATTTTGTTATCTCCCAATTAGGGAGTTTTGAAGCTGAAACACAAAGTGATGGCCAGTGATGAACGTCCTATTGATCCCACATGTTCATGTATGGTAAGCCTTTATCTAATCTAACTTGTTAAAAATAGCATGTTGGCTTAGCTTATCATTCTCTATTGTATCTTACATAATCATCTCTGCAGGTTTGTAAAAATTACACTCGAGCTTACATACATTGCCTTGTCACGAAAGATGCTATGGGTTCCCAACTTCTGTCATATCATAATTTGTCATACATGATGAGGGTAAAGTTACAACTCATCTTGTTACATATATTCTGGAATTCAGTCATCATTTTTAGCTTCTATTATTCTTTAATTGCAGCTTAGCAGGGACCTCCACACATCAATAGTTGAGGGACGCTTCCCACAGTAGGTTCCCTCCTTGCTTGCTTTATTTTACCTACACTGAAATTGTTCATACTGATGACTGATTTTCTGTGTTTCATGATCTCGTTTTGTGTTGTAGGTTTGTGCAAGGATTTTTACGTGCACAGGTTTGTTTTTGGCCACATCTGAGTATTTCTCATGCCAAGGCCCCAAACCCGGTTAAAAGAAAAAAAGGATCCATCGACCAACAGAGACTGTTTGGTGTTGTGAGGGAAACTCAGTCCATATTTTGCTTTATTAAATAGTTTGTTTTCTTTATTTTGCTTCTTAAAATCATTCTATAGTTGATTGCCATCATTGCGAACTTTGAGGTTCATAAGCATATTCAGATTCCTCAGGATTTCATCTGAATGAGAAGACAATAGCCCAACCACAAAATTTAAAAATAGTGCCAAATTTCATAATTGTTTTTATTTATCATTTTTTTTCCTGATTAACTTTTAGATGATTGATATTGGGAATTTGTTACAGTTCCCCAAGGGTGATGTCCCAAAGTGGGTTTGCAATGCCATGGAGGTTGCTGGCATCGACATCTCTGCCTGCTGTGCTCCACTCACATCATCCCAAAATTAGGTGCAATTATTCTGACACGACCAACCATTTAACAGGTTAGCAATTCCTCAATCGAGATGAGATCTGAAAGGCAATATTAAATGTAGGTGGCAGCATATATTTTGTTCCTAATATGCTGCTTGAGTAGGAAATACCCATTTTTTTGTCCTTTTTTTGGATTGTTCTATTGATTATCAGTTAGTCATGCTAAGTGGCATTATGTTCTTTTGAGGACTATAAGCAATTTGTGAAAGAAACTTGTATTGCATGTCTACTTCATCAGTTCCGTTTCTTTCCATCACAAGTTTTGGTGATTTGGAATTGCTTGCAGTTTTATTGCATGCTTGAGCCTGCCGTCAGCCAAGGATGAGATTTTGGTAGTCTAGCTGCAAATTCATGGTTGAATACCCAGAAGATATCAAGTTTTTTAGAAATAAATAGCCTAGAGCATAGCCATGCACCCTTTTTTGGTTTCTGTAATTCTGATGTCAAGCTTTAGAGTTCCTGCAGGCTATAGAGCTATGTTTAACCATAGTTACATACTTTTTGAAGTCTTCTCCTCAATTAGAGCTTATTTTCATATCTAGATGCTAGGACGATGGGCAATGTCATGTTTGAAAAGTATATGGTAATGTATATTGCATATTGACCAACGCATAAACTTTGTTAAAAAGAGTAGCTTGACTGCAGGTAACTGCATGTCAATGTAAGTTTCATTCAAAAGTACATCAATGAATAGCTGCCTGCACAATATTTAGGATCAATCAGTAAATCCAAAAAAAAAACAATGGGAGGGGAAACATCTTAAGTTTTTTTTCTTTTAAAATATCTGTTATTGGTTAAGAGATTCAATGTTCACTTCCCTTTCAACCAATGAAATTTACGAAGCCTGATGTTGTTCATCACTACCAATACTATCAATTAAAACAGTGAGACGGCCATTGAATTCAGAGCTATAGATGTGCCCCATTTTAGCTCTTTTTCTCTCCTGGTATCTTTGGTTATCCTTGGTTATCGGAGTTGACAAGGGAGCGCAATATACTTTACAGGGTTGTTGGTCATCAGCTTCATTGTCCTGACACCTAGATCACGCAATATCTGAAAAAAAAAAAAAAAAAGAATATTTACTTCAGAAAATTTAAATGGACAACTATTGGAAATAGATCATGCATTCTGTAAATCCATAAAAAATGAAAACAAATATAAGTAGGAGTCGCCCAATCAGAATTCTGGATGGCATTCATAAGATAAGCAGCCATAATCTGAGAGATCAAATCAATCTCCAACACCAAAAAAAAAACTCATATTAATCTATTTAAATTGCTTCCAAACAACGATGGACAAGATAAAGCCTAATGGTACTTCATATGATGTGCATCATAGTTTTAAATATCGCCAAAATAGGATGGTATCATCAGCATCATACCATTTCAGTGAAAAAGGCACCAAGACAGGGCTTGAGTTGCTAATATTTTGCGGAAGATGGGACATAATGGCTGTCCTAATTGGCCGATACCAACAGGAATCAAGCATGGTTTGGCCAGTACCAGCACAACCCATGCACCCAGTTGGAACAGGTCAAACACCACATGACCAGCAGGGTTTGGGGGCAGTTTCCAGACTGGTATAATTTTTCTAGATTATTCAGCACAAGACCCAGATGTCTACGGGGCCATGGACATTCAACCAGGGATTGAATCTTTAAAGTAAGTCATTATACATTCTTCTATTACAATACTATTTTGCCATTTTTCACTTGTACATCTTACTGGTTTCTTGATTCATGTTTTCTTAAATGAGTATCAGTACTGATGATGGCACTCCAGTATCACACTCCTGTTCCAGTATCACTGAAAAACAAAGCATCATCACTCTAATATCCATATCACACAACAAAAATCTAAAATATGAAAAATAAAAATAATATTGCATATCAAATATAGTTCAGGTACCCATACCGTGAGTCGGTATGGCACAGATCGATACCATATTGGTCCAATAAAAAACTGAAACCAGTGTTGGTATGAGTATTTCAATCTTTGATGTGCATGGTCACAGCTGACAATGATTCTGATTTTAAAGGGGAGAAGCTACTTTGTCAAGTAAATTTGGAAGGCTCTAGAATAAATGAAAGTTGGAGTAATGCAACACTTAAGAATATCTAGGGAGAATACCAAAATGACCCAATTTCCTGACACAAATAGAAAAGGAAGAGGAGAAAAAATTAGAATAACAAGAAATTCCTTCTCAGTGAAATATAGTTTTACTAATAATGTTAAAAGGATAAGAATTCAGATTTGCTTTATTTCTGAGGTCCCTCTGTGATTCGAACGATATAGTTTATGAAAAAATTGAAAATTTCAAATTACACCTTGCATCTGAATGGCACCAAGGCAAGCAGTATATTTCCTTAAAACAATATATTTGTTAACCTAACCATGCAAACAAGAATAAGTAGAACTACAGTAGAAGCATTGCTTTAAAATAAGAGGTTGGTGAACTATTTATCATAACGCATTAACTTCTAAACACACTACAGAGTAAGAGGGAACACATTAACTCTCTAACATATTCATGTAACTAGCCATCATCCAATTAATTCAGGTAATTTTTTTTTACTAAATTTGCAAGAAGACATGACAAGAACAAATGAATGATTTACCCCAGCGATGAAACTACAACAGTTTAAAGGATAAGGTATGCAATTATGACCTTAGTGAAATGGTAACGTCCAATAAATTATTTACCAAATAAGTGAAACTATAAATATCTATAGAATGAGTGGCCGAAGAAATGAACCTGATGGAAAACATCGAGCAGAATTTAGAAGGAAAGGGGATGGTGTGGCACCAATTGATTTCAAGGCATAATATAACTTATTTGCGCCTATTTCCTTCAAATACTAGCCTATACCAAAGTTATTTACATCCAAGAAGCTTCACAATTATTATTTTACCTGCGCACCAATACCATATTCCCGAGAATCCACAGGCAATCCTAATTCCTCATTAGCTTCCACAGTATCACGGCCATCATCCTGTAAGTTGTAGGCGCGAAGCTTGTGACCCAAGCCAATACCCCTTCCTTCGTGTCCACGAAGGTAAACTAACACACCCCTCCCAGCCTCCTCAATCATTTCCATGGCCAGGGCCAGCTGATTACCACAATCGCATCTGGCTGATCCAAATATGTCCCCTGTAAGGCACTCCGAATGCACCCTCACTAGGATATCTTGACCATCTTCAATATCACCGTGTTAACATTGCAGAAAAAAAATGAAAATAGGTCACATAAAATATAGGAATAAAAAGGTAGCTTAAGAAGCACCTAATAAATAAGGGATGAAGACTTAATATGATCGAAACGCCACTAAAAGATAAATTTGCTTTCAAAACCTATTCCAATATCAATTTTTGCTGATGCATGATCAGGTTATGGCCAGGAAACATGGATAATATATGATTTTGAGTATCTTTGCTATGCAAGGATACTTACCTTAACCATAGCAATATGCTCCATCCCATCAAGCAATGATGTGTAACAATAGGCTCGAAAAAAACCCCACTTTAAGGGCAAACTCTCTTTTCAAACTTTCAATCCTTCTAGCATTACGGTCAATAATCAGCATATCATCTACATAAAGTAAAAGAATAATGAAGTCTTCATCAGAGGATTTCTTTATAAATACATAATGATCAAAAATGGTTTTGCTATATCTATGATCTATCATAAAGGAATTAAATTTTTTATACCACTGTTGAGGTGTCTGTTTGAGTCTATACGGTTCTTCTTTAATTTACATACAAAATGCTCTTTACCTTTAATTGTGAATCTCTTTAGCTGCTTCATATAAGTTTTCTCCTCTATATCTCCATAGAGAAAAGCAGTTTTCATATCAAGTTATTCAATTTTCAAATTCATGCTTGCAACTAAACCAAGAACAATTTGGATTGAAGACATATTGACCATAGGTGAGAAAATTTCTTCAAAATCAATATCCTTTTTTTTGACCAAATTCTTTTACAACCAATCATGCCTTGTACTTTGATTGTAAGCTTTTTTCTTCAGTCTTCAATCTGAGCATCAACTTATTCTTGAGTGCTCTCTTTTCCTTAAATAGTTTCACCAATTCAAATGTGCAGTTCTTATGTAAAAATTTTATCTCATCCTGCATGGCTTTTAACCACACTCTTTTTTGTTCATGATTCATGACCTCTTGGTGGCATTCAGGTTCTCTCCTATCAGTGATCATCACATACTCATGAGGAGAATATCTCTAAAAAGGATGATACTCTCTAGTGAATATTCTCAATTGAGGCTCAACTGATAGTTCTAGAGAAGTCTGCTCAGCATACTCATCTGCCATATCAGTATCAAGTATGGACTCATCAATTGCATTACCATTATCTTTCTATATATCTTCCTCATTATCATTATTCACTATGGGATTCTTGAGTACTCTCTTATCCTTGGATAGTTCCATCAACTCAAATGTACAATTCTCATATAGAGATTTTATCTCGTCCTGCATGGCTTTTAACCACTCTCTTTTTTGTTCATGATTCGTGGCCTTTTAGTGGTATTTAGGTTCTTTCCTATCAGTGATCATCACATACTTATGAGAAGAATATCTCTAGGAAGGACGATGCTCTCTAGTGGATCTTCTCAACTGAGACTTAACTGGTAGTTCTGAAGGGACCTGCTCAGCATACTCATCTGCCATATATATCAGTATCAAGTATGGACTTATCAACTGGGTTACCATCATCTTCCTGTCTATCTCTCTCATTAACATTATTCACTATAGTAGAAGGCACTGGATTCAGATCAATATAATTTCTAGTGATAGATCTTGGCTACTCAATCTTTTCAAAATCTTCAATAATCTGATCTTCTAAAAACACAACATCTCTATTTCTAATAATCTTTTTATCAATTGAATCCCATAATATATTACCAAACTCTTCATGTAGATAACCTAGGAAGATGCACAGTTTAGACTTTCCATTAAGCTTGGATCTCTCATCTTTGGAGATATGAATAAATACACTATAGCTAAACACTTTCAAGTGATCATATGAAATATTTTTTTCAATTCACACTCTTTCTAGCATATCACCTTGAAGAGAAACTGAAGAAGAAAGGTTGATCAAATTCACTGTAGTTCTCATCGATTCGTCCCAAAAGGATTTAGACAATTTAGTATGAGAGAACATATACCGAATTCTTTTATAAATAGTCTAATTTATTTTCTCAGCAACTCCATTATATTGAGATGTTTTAGGAATAATTTTCTTAAACATGATGTCATGATCTCTGCAATATTTCTCAAACGGATCCCTGTATTTAACATCATTATCTACTCGGATATATTTTAGTTACCTTTCTGTTTCTCTTTTAATATTAGCATGAAAATGCTTGAACACATTGAATACTTGATCTTTCGATTTTAAAACAAAAATTTATATTTTTCTAGCATGATCATCAATAAAATTAACAAAATATAAAGTACCATAAAAAATTCTAGCATCTATAGTGCAAACATCAGTATGAATTAAATTCAAAATATATAATCATCTATGTGGAGGAGATTTATGAAAAGTAACTCTATATTATTTGTCAGTTAAACAATCAGTGCAATTGTCTTTAGAGACATACATTTGATAGGAAGGAGTTTCTTTTTAGCAAAGATGTCAAGTCCATTCTCTCACTTATGTGACCAAGCCACTTTTGCTATAATTCAGTGGAGGATTCTTCAACTGTATTTATCTCTATCTTGCATGATTTTGCCTACATCATGTAAAATGTGCTTAATTTCTTTTCCCTTGCTACCACTAGAGAATATTTGGTGAGCTTCCATTTTTCTTTACCAAAGTGGCTGTGGTAACTTTCATCATCAAATATTCCAATCGAGATCAAATGAAGACAGATATCTAAAATATATTTTATATTTTTTAGCAATAATTGGCATCCAGTATTAGTTTCCAAACAAACACCTCCCATGCTGACAATCTTAGTTATCCCATCATTTTCCATCCTGACGCTATCAAAATCATCGTTAATATAAGATGTGAAGAGATCACGACGAAAAATATATGAAAAGAGGCGTCTGAGTCAACAACCCAAGCACAGTCATAGCATGTAAGGTTTACAGTATCATCATCATAAATAATAGCGACATCAACATCAGATGCGACTGTTGTATATCTTTTTTTTCTTCACCTCTCTCCCTTGATGGCTCTCTTCTAAATTTTTTGTACTCTTTTTTCATGTGCCCTGTCTTACTATAGTAAAAACATTTGATATCTTTTTTGAATTTAGACATTCTCCTTGACTTATCATGATTATTAAAATTTTATGAATTTTTGATTTTACTCCTCTCCCATCTTTCTGTAACAAATATTTCTGACTGTGTAGTCACACCATATTTTCTTCTTCTGACCTCCTCATTAAGCATATTATCCTTTACCATTCTCAATATCACTATACCATTAGGAGCTGAATTACTGAGTAATACAATCAGAGTTTTTCAACTGTTAGATAGAGAACTGAACAACAACAATGCTCGCAACTCATCATCTAGCATCATCTTCATCGTGGCTAATTGATTTAATGTATTTTGAAGTATATTCAGATGTTCGGCAATTGAACTTTCCTCCTTATATTTCATATTCACAAGTTTTCTGATCATAAATGTTTGTTTTATGCGATCTTTCATTCATAGAGGCTCTCCAGTTTTTTTCATAAATTATAGGCATTAATTTTCATAGTAATATGATGAAAAGCACTATCATCTATCCATTGCCTGATTAATGTAACTGTCTTCCGATTTATTTTCTGTCATTTTTTCTGAGTTTTCTCATATTATTTGGTGCTATCCCCTTGAATAAGATCATATAAATCTTTATAGAATAATAAATCTTCTATATGGAGCTTTCAAATTGAATATTTAGAAGATGTAAGCTTAACCATACTTTCACTTGTATGTTCTTCCATTTAATCAATATAAAAAAATTTAATTAGTAATAATCTTGCTCTGATACCATTTTGTTAAAAAAAATTGTAACCATGAACAATAATACTGTAAATTTTTTTTTCTCTTTATGCAATTAAATAGAATATCGTAAAGCAACAATAATCTTTATGATCTATTCAGATAATAAGTAGTAAAAAAAAATCAAATAACCCACAAAAAAAATATCACAATATAATTTTGATATGAATCTTTCACTATTTAAAATAATGAGATTACTGTAGTATTCTTTAGATCAACTAGAGGTTGCACACATATATAACATTAAGAATAAATCTTAACTTCATAATAAAATAATTATTATCAATAAATTAGATTTCAACAACAAATAGGGACATATCTCACTAAATATATTGATGTTTAAAATAATTATTAAAAAAAAATTTCACAGATCAAAATCATCCTATTTATAACTTTTAATGTCAAAATAGTACAATCTTATCATTTGATAAAGTAATACTAAAAATTCATTTTTTTCTTCCGCGCCTTTGCCGCCACATTTTTTCGCACCTTTGCCGCCACGTTTTTCCGCGCCTCTGCTTTCCAGCGCACTACCACCAAACCCCCATGCTCGCAACTTATAGCCCAACCAATACATTCCTATTTGGACTCTTTTCTTCCCCCTTCTTTTTATTTTTTTTTATTTTTTATTTTAAAAAGTTATAATCTCACATGAGAAGGGACATCGTAAAAATTGGCAAGAAAAGACCTAGCTGATTGGGGCTCCGGAGAAAGTTTGAAATGACTGCATTTATCTTTTCTGTCTACCTTTGGTTCATGTCATTAGTGAAAAATATTTCAGAAGATTTATAGTTAAGCCTATATGTTACTGATGCACAATAACATGTTCATGCTGCCAGGTGGTTCTAACGAGCACCTAAGGCTATATACGTTGGATTGTTTAAGATTAAATGAGGGGAGTAAGGAACTCCCGGCTAGATCTTGCAAGCTATATACGCTGGATTAATTATAAGTATTTGCATATCTTTTGGTGTCAATGAGCACAAAAACAGTATCTTTATAGTCATTGTCTAGAGTTTTCAGTTTTTTATGTTTTATTATTATCTCAAGGGGCCCTGGACAACCTGTTCTGAGGCAGTTGTTACGATGGACACAGTAAGTCTCTGCTCATCAAATGACTATTATAACCCAATAAAATGATTCCCGAAACATCTCATCCATTTGGATGAGTGGTCTAGTTGTCATAGAGTTTTCAACAAGTTCTGAGATTTGTAATTATACACTGGAAGCTCTAAATAAAATTTCTTAGGATCCAATAGTTATTTTTTAATTGGTTTCAACTTTCAATAATGTGATTATCATACAGTTTGAAGCATAAAGACGAACTGACATATGGGAATCAAGGATATAGATTTATATGTAGAAGTCTGAATTCACTCATCTTTTCAGTTGAATCAAATCATCTGATCTGTGTCATTTCATACGTTTTGGATGTTATTAGTAAATTAAGCAATATGCTTTGATATCTACTTAGTTACCCTCTACTGATGGAAATCAAGACCATTGAAATGATGACCTTGCGCAAAGTATCAAACAGTGGGAACGAGTTGCAAAACTTGTCTCTGTTCATTTGCTCAGAAACTTTTCTCCTTTGGGAACCGATCTTGCGCAAAGTATGTGGGCAATCTTACTGTTATCAAATGCTATAGGAATTCCAACCAAACCTTGTTCATTCACTGGCCAAGCTTTTCTAAAGTTTTCCACACCCAAACACCTTTGGCATGTGCTTTACATGATCATGATATTTGTGAGCTGAGGTAAAGAAAGGTGAGAAAGAAATGGAGAGGTAGTCCTTCTTTCCGCTTCTTTTTAGGCTATCTGGCCACATGACACACGGCCATGCCTATCAAATAGCTCCCTCCTTTTCTTTTCCTTTCCTCTTTGCTTCAGCTTTTCCTGGACTCACACAGACTCTACCGGGAGACGTGGAAAAAAGACCAAGCCATCGCTTTCCTAAACCTATAAAGATGGTGGAAAGAAAGCATGGGTAGATGCACTGCATGGAGTTCTAAAGCTGGCTCGCAATCGATTGCTTTGGGCAGAGAGAGGACATCTCGTTTTGCTTGTGAACTTTGTTTGGATTCCTCTGCCAGCTTGGAAAGTGATAAGTAGGGAGAAAAAGAGCTTTCGCTTTCATAGCAGTGTCCGGTCACCAACGTAAAGATGAGCTTTTCTTTTGGAATCTTCACAAGAACAACTCTATCCACTGCGGTTTCCATGATCTCGCCCATTGTTTTGATAACGCCCCTAATAAGTTATCCATCTGGCTTGTTGAGTGGATGTCTGATTAAGATACCATCTTTCAAATCTTTCTGATACTATATGATATAATAAAAATAAAAAAATAAAAAATAATTAAAATATATGGATCAGTCATAAAAAGTTTGTCTCCACAGGGCATGCAAACTTCACTATGAAAAAGAAATTTTACAAGAGAAGATCTCATCCTCAACCCTCGTACATCCAATTTTTTCCTTACAGAAAATTTTCTTCACAAAAGCTCTCTCTTTGGAAGACCCCTTGAATTTCTGAAGCGACCGCTGTTCGCTGTCCAGGAATCATGCTCCTCTCACAGCGTACGACTCTCTCTCTTCTCTCTTCACAGGGTTTTGGCCTTCCCAGATTCACGCACATACGAGCTTTTTCGCACGTCCACAGAGAAAAACAAGCCACCATTCCTTCTGTTCACCGATCAGGCCCCTTTAAAGGACTTAAACCTAATCTAATTAGGTTTAGATCTCCTAAACAGGCCCAAACAAACCCAGATCAAGCCCGGATTGTTGGATCGTGATCGGGAGCTCCATGGGCCATCCGATCGCACGTCGGTCCATGAAACAATGCCGTGGACTGCGCGAAACATGTGGGAAATGCCCACGCGGTCTACGTGCTAGGCCATGGACCACCCGATCCATGATGGATCGGGGTACAGGCCCCAGGTGCGGCGCCTGGGCCGCACCCACATCGGGCGCCTGGGGTGGGCCGCGCGCCCGCACTTGGGCCGGGCCGTGCGCCCGCACTGGACGGGCCGCACCCTGCGTGCGTGGCCCATGTGCTGCCGCGCACTGCAGCATCCCACCCCTGCGACCGCACCGCCACCGGCCGCCGGTGGTCCTCCACCGTCTCAAGTTGCGTACCGACTTCAAAACACGTATCTTCACCGTCCGAGCTCCGTTTGGGGTGTTCTTGATCTCGTTGGACTCCATTTTTCGTCGCGAACCTCGCTGTGGGCTCAATATGGATTGAATTTCGAGGTATCAAATCCCAACAATCTCCATCTCAACTCGATATTCAGCCTCTCTAACTCCGAGAGCTTCTGGATCTCCTCGCCCCATACCTTGGGGCAATCGCCTGCTGATCATGGATGGACAAACATGAGAGTTGAGTCAAGCCACTCAATCCATCTCCGTCGTATGCTGTGCTCCTCCTGACCTGAGATCTACTCGGGCATCATCTTGCGGCAAGAGGAATCTCACCTTGCGACATCGCCTCTCATCCTCCCGAGTCTCATGTCTCGTGCCCGATCCACCTCTACTTACAGCTCCATCTCACTATGGGCTTCACCTGGCTCCGAAGCTCACCTCGCACTGGCTCTCCGTCAGGTAATAATAACTCTGCTCCCCTTCTTCCCTCCAGCACAATCCTATCGCCGCATAGCACCCTCAAGATTCCTCCACCAGCTACCGTCCTGTAGCCTCTCGAATTCAGTCTGCTAAGTGAGATAAGATTCTGTCTGAAATCGGATATGTATCGAACCTTCCCAATCTCCTCACTACACCGTCATGTGTCCTCCAGTTGACCGTCCTAATGCCTCTGATCGCACAACTCGATCCATCCGGCAGATATACAGTGCCCTCACTGTTCTTTAAGGAGTCAAACTGCTCCTTTCTGCAACATACATGATGGGTGCATGTAGAATCTAATATCTACTACTGAGAAGAAGTAATACCTCGTCAGATATCTCCAGAACATCTTCTCTGAATCATTGCTGGCCGTCGCTACAGTAGCCACCGTCTGATTTTTGAGTTGAGAGCAATCTCTGGTTAGATGCCCCAACTCCTCACATCGGTAACACTTGATTTTGCTCAAGTCACTCCTGGACTTGGACCGTCCTCGTTGCGATCTCCTGTCGCTCTGTCTATCGCCTCCTACTCCTCCAGAAATCACTAAAGCTGAGCTACCGCCATCTGAGCTCGAAGTCGGGTTCTCCCTCCCGAGAATTCTTCTGGAGTATGCCGCAGTGACCTCGTCTATCTTGATGGTGCTCTTCCCCACTAGAAGAGCAGTCACTAAGGACTCGTACAAAGGTGGAAGCGACGCCAGCAAAACCACACCCTGATCTTCTCCTCAACATTCTCACCAACGCTGAGGAGGTCGGTGAGGATCTTCTGAAAGTGGCTAAGATGCTCCTGCACGCTCTGTCCCTCGGCCATCCACAGTTGGTAAAATACCTCCAGAGGAAAAGAGTGTTAGTGAGAGACTTCGCCATGTACAACTCCTCGAGCTTCGACCATAGTACCATCGAAAAAGTCTCACTCAGCATATGATCACCACCTCATTCGCAGGTACATACGGATGTACTCACCGCCTGCATCTGTAGTTGTTTTCAATCCCCACCTCTATGGTGGTTGACTTCTCCTCACACAAGAGAGATCGATCAACCCCTTTGGATGAGCACGTCCTTCACCCTTGCCTGCCACAAGAAAAAATTACTCTTCCATCAAACTTGTTGATCTCTATCTTGATTATTCCTGTCTTCTCCATCTTCAGTCTTGCTCACCACCGCTGTAATTTACATCTTTGTACTGCCTCGTTCTGATACCACTTATTGAGTGGATGTCTGGCCAGGACACCACATCCCAAGATCTTTTCGATACTGCCGATGCAGTAGGAAGAAAGAAGAAACAAAACAAAAAACAATCAAACTACGTGGATCAGCCACAAAAGGGCTCACCTCCACGAGGCATGCAAACTTCACTATGAAAAAAAAATTTTACAAGAGGAGATCTCACCCTCAACCCTCGTACACCCAATTTCTCCCTCACAGAAAGTTTCCCTCACAAAAGTCTCTCTCTTAGAAAACAAGCCATAGAGAAAAACAAGCCACCATTCCTTCTGTCGACCGATCAGCCCTTTTAAAGGGCTTAAACCTAATCTAATTAGGTTTAGATCTCCTAAACAGGCCCAAACAAACCCCAAATCAAGCCCGGACCATTGGATCGTGATCGGGAGCTCCCTGGGCCATCCGATCGCGTGTCGGTCTATGAAATAGTACCGTAGACCGCACGAAATGCATGAGAAACGTCCATGCGGTCCACACGCTGGGCCGTGGACCACCCGATCCACGTTGGACCGGGGTACAGGCCCCAGGCGCGGTGTTCTTGATTGCGTGCCGACTTTAAAAGTGCGTATCTTCACCGTCCGAGCTCCGTTTGGGTGTTCTTGATCTCATTGGACTCCATTTTTTGCCGTAAATTTTGCTGTGGCTCAATGTAGATCGAATCTCGAGCATCAAATCTAACATGGCTGAACAACTTTGAAAATCTATTGTTAGTTAAAAATTTCATTAGTGCAAATATTGCAAGTGTCGTTTATCCCTTTCCTATATACATACATACATCCACGGAACAGTACCGTGGACCCACGAAACACATGGAAACTCCACGCGGTCCATGCGCTAGGCCGTAGACCACCTGATCCATGGTGCACCGGGGTACAAGCCCCAGGCGTGGCCCTGGGCCTGGGCCACACCCGCACCGGGCACCTAGGCGGGCCGCGCCCCACGCGGGCACCTGTGCCGGGCTGCACGCCCGCACCTGGGCTGCATGCCCCATGCACTGCGCTCGCTGGCCGCATCCGCCGCCTGCGGCGCTCCGCCGGCCCCCCGCCAGCCACCGGCGGTCCTCCGCCATCTCAGATTGCATGCTGACTTTAAAAGCACGTATCTTCACCGTCCGAGTCCGTTTGGGATGTTCTTGGTCTCGTTGGACTTCATTTTTCACCGCAAACTTTGCTGTGGGCTCAATGTAGATCGAATCTTGAGCATTAAATCCTAACATGGCTGAACAACTTTGAAAATCTATTGTTAGTTAAAAATTTCATTAGTGCAAATATTGCAAGTGTCATTTATCCCTTTCGCTATATACATACATACATACGTAGATTTGACTAATATTACATCAAAGGAACAGAGATATACCTAAATGATGTTATTTATGATTGTTTTATAAATTTTATTGTATCAGCTATAATTATAGATGCGGTTGATGCAGAAATTCATCTCGAGTCAGAATAGCTGGAATTGAGTGGCAACGGCAGGTCGATGGCGGTGTAACGACAGTGGCAAGATCTGCAAGAAAAGTCTCCGTCCGGAGGCGGCTTCGGCAGGAACCTTTCGACGTCAAATCATTTTTTGTTCTACAGTAAGAGGAGCATGAGAGGCAGAGTGATGGCATATCTTGGGAGATTCCTCTTTTTCTCCTTCTTATAGATGGAAATCAAAGTTTGTTAGGCCTAGGCGTTTGGGCATGTAGGCTATCAGGATAGGCTGTCTGTCTACTAATAGTTTGTTAGTCGTGGCCACCTACGGTCCATTATCTGTTGTCCTGCCCACTAGCCAGGTTGCTAGTCGTGGGAGAGCACAGAACTGTTAGAGATTTTTGTCTCCCATTAGACATCTTCGAGAATCATGTCTGGTGTTGTCATCTCATGGCATGTGGGGGGCCCACTGATTAATGATATGGGCTGACAGGCTACGACTGAGAGTGTAGGAAGAGCTTATTTTACGATGTGATGGGCCGCACACTCTGGGAGGTCAATAGCCAAGATGGAGTGGAGGCCGATGCAGGTCGGAGGCTGAGGTGGGGTCGGATGTGCGTGGAGAGTGGACATCCGCAAGCTTAAGCTGGACACATCCTCTTCTTTCTTTCTCCTCTTCTACCATCTTTCTCTCTCCTCTTGTCTTTATGATGCTCATGGGAGAATGGATGAGAAGAGGCAACTAATACCTGTGAGGTGGTACATGTGGAGCCCATCATCCCGACTTGGGAAGTCAAGCTTGTGGGAGGAAGGACTATCCACTATCTCCAAAATAGAATAAAACCTTTGCAATTAATTTGATGATGTCATCGGTACGAGTTCAAATGACTCAGGGTCATCCTCATAGCACATGCATAGAAGATGACGCATGATCGAAAATCAACGGGATATATAAAGCAGCATAGCTGATGAAGACCTTTTAGCACTAGCAGTGGGCTGGTTAGATTGAGGACATGCTGGGCCTTCAATCTTTTTTTATCTTCGATCCAAATAAATTTTTCCCAATAGGTGCAAATAAGACAAGCTTAAAAAATTTTGACCTGGACTTGTGACGTTAATGAAGAGCACGTGTAAGGAATTTATTAAGAGATTAGGTAAATCAAGTTTTTCATTTATATAAATTGAGAAAAATTTATGGATGCTTTAGTCTCCTAATTGAATTTTATTCTTCTTTTTTAAAATTATATTATTATTTTATAAATAAATATAAACATAATTTATATTTTCAAACATAAGTTTAATTTTATAAGTTATAATCAATATATATTACAATGAAATATGTATGTATACTATTAAATTTATTAAAAAATTTATATAAATATATATTTTTCATGCATGTATATCTTAAACATTTTTGAGCCTTGCAAAAACAAGCTAGACAAAGCTTAAGCTTCACTCCACCAATCAAGAGAGCTTGTACGAACCTAAATATCAAGCCAAACATAAGATTCTTGCAATCATCTTGCTTGTCTTGCAGCCTAGCCATATCATCATCGGTATGGTTGTTAAAATGGAGTTGCGCCTTGAAATCTACCTTCACTGTATTTAGAAATGCATGGACTCTATGAATGAATCAAGTGTTAGGATTTAATATCTCGAGATTCGTTCATATTGAGTCTACAGTGAGATCCGCGATGATGAACAGAATCCAACGAGCCCAAGATCACCTCAAACGGAGTCCGGATGAAAGAGATACATTCGATTGAAGTCGGCATGAAGTCCGAAGTGATGGAGGACCGGCGGTGGGCCGGCGGAGCGGCGGTGGTGTGCCGCCGCGGCCCAGCCGCGAAAGCGCGAGCACGTCCCAAGCCCGGGAGTGAGCGCTGGCCCAGTTCGCAGAGCGCGGCCTAGGCCCAGGCGCATGCATGCGGGGCCGGCCCAGGCCGAGACGCGCGCGTATAGGCGCACCTCAGGCCCAGCGCACGCATGCGGGTTAAGTGGATATCCTGATCCATGGTGGATCGGGCAGTGCATGGATGAGCCTGTGGACCGAGGGGGCATTTCCCCTCGATTTCTCGGGTCCACCATGGACCAGGCATATTTCACTTCTTGTTTCTCACGGTCTACACTCTTTCTCGTGGACCAGGTCACAATCTAATGGTTTTGAGAGGTCTTTGGGTGTTGAGAGGAGTCCCTATTCCTATTGTTTCACGGATTTAAGACTTTAAAAGCCCTGTTCCGTAAACAAAGAAGGGCATGGTGTGTACGACTTTGTTCGAGAGAAAATCTAGTGAACAGAAGTGCCGCACTGATAGGAGCGGAGTAGAGACTCCAGAAAGACTATTGGACTGCGAACAACAGTCACTTCAGGAGTTCAGGGGGTCTTCCTAGAGAGAGAATTTTTAAGAGGAAGAGCTTCCTGTGAGGGAGAGATTGGATGTACGAGGTTGAGGGTGTGATCTCCTCTTGTAATTTTTCTCTTTTCTTATAGTGATGTTTACATGCCCCATGGAGGTGAGTCCTTTTTTGGCTGATCCATATATTTGATTGTTTCTGTTTTATTTCTTCTTTCTTCCTGCTGCAATACTGGTATCGAAAAGATCCTGAGAGTCGTATCCTGGCCAGACATCCACCTACAATGGTATCAGAGCGAGGCGATACCAGGATGCAAATTACAGTGGTGGTGAGCAAGACTGAAGATGAAGTAGACAAGATCAATCAAGATGGAGATCAACAAATTTGATAGAAAGAACAATTTCTCCTTGTGGCAGGCAAGGGTAAAGGATGTGCTCATCCAGTAAGGTTGCTCGATGCTCTCTTATGCGAGGAGAAGTCGACCACCATGGAGGTGCAGGATTGGAGACGGCTACAGATGCAGGCGGTGAGTACCATCCGCATGTATCTAGCAGATGAGATTGTAATCTATGTACTTGGAGAGACTTCCCAATGGTACTGTGGTCGAAGCTCGAGGAGTTGTACATGACGAAATCTCTTACCAATATTCTTTTCTTTGAAGGTAGTTCTATTAGCTGCGGATGACTGAAGAACAGAGCGTGTAAGAGCATCTAAGTCACTTTCAGAAGATCCTTACTGACCTCCTCAGTGTTGGCAAAAAGTTGAGGAGAAGACCAGGATGCTAGTCTTGCTAGCATCGCTCCCCCTTCGTATGATCCTTGATGACTGCTTTTCTAGTGGAGAAGAGCATCATCAAGATGGACGAGGTCGCCGCGGTGATTCTCCAAAACAAAGTTCTCAAAAGGAAGAATCCAGCTTCGAGCTCAGGTGGCGGCAGCTCAGCTTTGGTGATTTCTGAAAGAGCATGAGGCAATAGATGGAGCGATAGGAGATTACGACGAGGGCGATCCAAGTCCAAGATGAGGACTTGAGCAAGACCAGATGTTATCGATATGATGAGTTGGAAAATCTAACCAGAAATTGCTCTCAACTCATAGATCGGATGATGCTACTGTAGTGACGGCCAGTAGCGATTCAGAGAGTGATGCCCTAGAGATATCTGATAAGGTATCTACTTTTTTCCAGCAGTGAATTTTAGATTTGTATGCACCTATCATGTATGTTGCAGAGAGGAGCAGTTTGACTCCCTGAAAAATAGTGAGGACATTGTTTATCTGTCGGATAGATCAAGTTGTGTGATCAGAGGTATCGGGAGGGTCAGCTGGAGGACACATGATGGTGTAGTGAGGAGATTAGGGGAGATCCGATACATATTCAATTTCAGACAAATCTTATCTCATTGAGCAAATTGGATCGGGAGGCTATAGGACGGTAGCTGATGGAGGAATCCTGAAGGTGCTACATGACGATAGGATTATTCTGGAGGAGAAGAAGAAGATGAGAGGACGTTACTACATAACGGAGAGCCCAATGAGAGGTGGAGCTTCAGGAGTCAAGAGGACCCAGAGCGAGGTGGAGCTCTAGGTGGAGGTGATCGGGCACAAAATATGAGATTCAAGAGGATGAGAGGTGATATTGCAAGGTGAGATTCCTATTGCCGCAGGATGATACCCCGAGCAGATTTTAGGTCAGGAGGAGCACAGCATACAACGAAGATGGGATCGAGCGGCCTGACTCGACTCCTATGTTTGTCCATCCATGATCAGCAGGTAATTACCCCAGGACATAGGGCGAGGAGATCTAGAAGCTCTCAGAGTCAGAAGAAGGTCGAATGTTGAGTCGAGATGGAGATTTTTAGATTTAGTACCTCAAGATTCAATCAATATTGAGCCATAGTGAGGTCCGCAACGACGAACGGAGTCCAACGAGTTCAAGATCACCTCAAACGGAGTCTAGATGATGGAGATACGTCCGATTGAAGTTGGCATGAAGTCCGGAGCGGCGGGCCGACGGAGCGGCGGTGGTGCGGCCGCGTGCAGCCCAGGCGCGGCAGTGCGCTGCCCGACTGCGGGAGCACGGAGCGCGCCCAGGCCCAGGCGCGAGCGCACGGCCTAGGCTCGGGCGCTTGCATGCGGGGCGCGGCCCAGGCCAGGCTCGCGCATGCGGGCGTGGCCCAGGCCCACGCGCATGCGCGCAGGTTCAGCGGATATCCCGATCCATGGTGGATCAGGCGGTGCACGGACGAGCTTGTGGATCGAGAGAGCATTTCCCTCAGTTTCTCGCAGTCCACCATGGACCGAGCGTGTTTCACTTCCCGTTTCTCATGGTCTACGTTCTTTCTTGTGGACCAGGTCGCGATCTATCTGGTCTGGGAGGTGCCGGTCACAATCCGACGATTCTTAGAGGTCTTTGGGTGTTGAGAGGAGTCTCTATTCCTATTGTTTCACAGATTTAAGGCTTTAAAAGCCCTGTTCCGTGAACAGAGAAAGGCATGGTGTTTACGGCTTTGTTCAGGAGAAAATTCAGTGAACAGAAGTGCCGCACCGACAGAAGCAGGAGCAGAGGCTCCAGGGAGACTGTTGGACGACGGACAGCAGTCGCTTTAGAGGTTCAAGAAATCTTCTAGAGAGAGAGCTTTTAAAAGGGAGAGTTTTCTGTGAGGGAGAGATTGGATGTACGAGGATTGAGGATGTGATCTCCTCTTGTAATTTTTTTTTCTCGCAGTGAAGTTTGCGTGCTCCGTGGAGATGAGTCCTTTTTTGGTTGATTCATGTATTTGATTATTTCTGTTTTATTTCTTCTTTTTTCTGCTGCAGTGTGCGGTATCTAAAAAATCCTGAGAGATGGTGTGCTGGCCAAATATCCATCTACACCAAGCATATAGTAAATAAAATGAACGAAAGTGAAAAGTAAAATGAATAATTGCCCTTTGAAGTGGAAAGCTCAAGCGAGGCTATACAATATATTAAATGACTATTTTAATATGCAACTAAGAATGGCTGTAGTACCTGTTAGTGTAATTAAGGGACTTCCTGTATCTGCTTTGATATACATTTGATATAGTCTAGTAATATTATTTGACTATGGATTTAAGTATTGATCAGAATCAACTAGCATGATATCTACCATATATACGGAGCTTTACTGGTTTATGCGTATTAAGCTCTGGCAGTGCGGCACAGTGCAACACAGCTCGATTGTATCATGTAGATGCCATAGTCTTGCCACTGGAATGCATGCAATACCTAAATTCTTTTAACTCAATTTATCAAAACCTCTATGTCGCATTAACTTGTCTCCTGCAGTCAAAACAGCTGTATAATAAGTTGCAGGGAATAAGACTGCCATAATGGCATTTTAATTGCATTACATACATGTTATTAAGAGCTAGTGACAGCCAATTAAGCATTGTAAGCTGAGCTACAACAAGCTAGCCAAACAACTGCATATGAGTGCAGTTATCGCATTTGGCGTAACAAATATGTGATGCCAACCATACGAAAATCTCTTTTTTTTTTTAAATTTATTTGCAGCAGTACGAAAATCTAAGTACTTGCTTGTAACCCAATGGACCCAAAATGGAGGTTAGGTTTCTAAGCTATTCTCGCGAAGCTGCCATAGCTTTTTAGGTCTTGTCTCCCTAAAGCTAGTGGTCATCACCCAAGCAATGCGCCATCTGTAAATGAGCTGAAGGAGCTCGGATGCAATCAACTCGATTCCTTGCTTTGGGGAAAATAAATAAAAGTGACCTGCAGGTGATAGCTTGAAGCATTGCAGCATGGTGCAGGTTCAATATGAGGTGACAGATTACCAAAACCAACAGATAGGGAATCTTATTTAGCACTTAGTAGTTTTAATTTAAAGGTGCAACATGGTTATGGGCTCGGGTTGTATATATCTTCCATGCAAAAGAAGAATTCATCTCCCTCCGCGCAATACCACCATTGGATCATCCACCATTCGCTTTAAGATCTGTGCAGATGGATAAATGATCGAGTTTGGAGTGCTTTGAGAGCTGTGCTGCCGGTGATGGGATGGCATGGATTCGCATGAAGGAAGGTGAATACTTCTTTTGCACCAAAAAAGATACAACCCGAGTCTCATGGTTACCTGATTTGCTTCAGAGGAACACAAATGCTATTGTAATTGTACATGCATGCGCACGTAAGAATAGAAAGTTGATCTGCAATTCATTTGAAGTGGGCATCTTTCCATTCTTTGTATAGGCCATACTCAACATATCCTACTTGTCATGCTCAGATCCATGCAGAATGTTGTTTGGTGTTCCACATGGGTAAGTAAGAGAGAGCACGTCATAAACTTATTCAAATAGCTCTACTCATTGAATTAACTAAAACTTCCACAGGTTCCATTTGGCACTAGTAGATGTCCTATGGCTGGGGAATGGATCGTATTAATGCTACCTTGTTTTTAGTTTCCCCAAGGATATTATAGGCTTTGATATTTATACGAGTAGGTGGTCGTCTGGGTTCAACAATCCTATGTGCCTCCATACTGGCTGGCGGAGCACATTGTATCTTTCTTTACTTAAACCAAGAGGCCTTAAGGCATCTTATCTGAAAGGAATATGGTGTTGATGCCTTGATGGACCCACATGTGGGGTTATTGTCAAGCCCGAACAAAGTCACAATCCAAGCATGTGGGTCTCTCCACCTTTAAAGCATGAAGGTAGAAGGGGAAAGAGATAGGTTAATATGTTGGTGGTCCCTTAAAGCAACGTATAGATACCAGCTTTAAAAGTTGCACCTTTTAATGGAGTTGCAGAGGCTAAAAATATATATATATCATGTTCAATGTATAATATATCTATGTGCAAATGATTACCTGTTGATGCATCTCCTTCCGAACCACATGATGCTCCCAAAGGTACAGTAGTTCAGCCTAAAACCAAAAAGAAAAGGTCCAGTTCGGCCACTTTTTACTCATAAGCCATGCATTTTAATTACTTGATCAAAAAATGCAAGATTGCTTGGTCATCACTTGACAAAGGAAAAGAAAAGACCCCCACCTACCTTTCAATGTACGTAGCTTTCAAGGAGAGACTTTATAACTTCCCACTTCAGAGGTATTGTTGTTTAAGTATCTAATGCGCATCACTTTTTATAGTGAGGCTTCCTCTTTGGAATTCCTTTAGTTTCTTAGCAGGACATACACTTGGCATAAAGGTAGAGCTTGTAACTGAGTCTCTGGCAATTCATAAATTTCATACACTAACTCACAGATACATAACAAAGTGATAGCTAGCTTCTTTTGAAGGTTGGTTCCCTTTTTCTCTTTTGTGAACTTTTTCAAAAGTTCAAAACCCATAGGACAAATATCTAGCCCTCTTTGTTTGACTAGTATCTCATAATTGATGAAGGAATTCCACATATTATGAGCACACGGATGGACAAACCGAGGTAACCCAACAATCTGTCAGATATTCTTAGCCAAATATTTCGTGCAAGGTCGAGCTAGCTTTTGCAGTAAACACTAGTTTCAATCAGGGACGGTCCAGGAGGAGGAGGGGGAAGGGCAGCATAAAATGCATATTAAATATAATAATTGGAGATAAAACCATAGTAAAATCTTATCTCAGAATTTTTCATATAGAAGAAAGTTGATATTCCTATTCCACTATACATATTCTCAGAAAACAGTGACCATATATTATATTAAATTTCTATGCATGGTTTAATGATGTTGAATAAAAATCTGTTTATAAGCCTATGACAAATACTTTCAGGTATTAGTTGATCCAAATAACTCGTGTTCAATGACAAGGCCAACAAAAGGTACGAAAGAAATACAAAAAGTTAATTTCCTAAATTTAGGTGTCATAACTTCAAAGTAGTTATAGCTAAATTGGCAACAATATCCTTTTATTTGTGGGAGTGGGAAATTACAAACCAAGATTCTATTGCCAAACAAGTAATCTCCAAGATTTTGGGTGGACATATCTTTAATTTATTTCTTTTCAGACATTAAACCTATATGCTCTAAGAGGCTCCATGCCTAGCTTCAATTAAGCTATTTTTGTGCTTTGTGAATGTCAATTAAGTTTGTTTATGCCATTCTCTTTTTTCTTGGCCTTTAATATAAATTTTGATCCTCTTCCTCAACATGTTTTTTATAAAGTCTTGTAAAATAATATGTCTGCTTGATTATCAATTTGATATATATAGCTCCTAAGTTTTATCTAAATACTAATGTCTCTCATCTTAGCACTCTGATCTCTGCAACTCTTTATATATATAAACTTCAATTACTATACAATCTTAGTGATATTATCATCATTGGTTCCTTTTATCTTCAATTTCTTAAATCCAAAAAAAGTTGTTCAAGCCCAATTAGGTTAAATTAGATTATACAACTCAATCTATCCCTTCTATGATGAATTTAAAATAGGAAACTAAAAGTTATAGTTATGAGCATTTTTTTAAAGAAAGATACAGTCACTTTTCAATATGCTGATGTGATATCATTTTTCTATTTAGCAGATTTGGTATAAATTTTGAGGTTAGGACAAAATTGGACCTGACTTTCCACACTAGTTCATCAATCTACAAATCTACAATGTTGACCCAAGCTGCAAGTTCTGAATGGACTTGGCACAATGTTGTGAATAGCTGATTTTAGAATACAGTTAGTGCAAGAAAAATCCCACATGGGTCTTGTAAAAATTTGATATCCTTATATTCTACTTAATTATATATTATGCTCTAACAAGTTGTAGTATTAGTTGCTTGTTCTTATGTTTATTATTGATAAATTTAATAATGTGTTTTGAACTCCATCCTTTATATGAATCCTATACAAAGCTTATGTAAAAGGTATTAAAATCGTATACAAGTCTTCAATATGCCAACATGGTAAGATTGAAAAAAAAAAAAAAAAACCCTAATCTTGAAGAACTAGGGTCTTCCTTCCACACTAGCCCATTAACCCCAAATATTGGTCTAGGTTGCACTGAATAAAATCGGCACAGAGTTGTGAATAGCTAAGTTTAGAATTTAATCAGTATAATAAAAAAATTTACCTAGCTACATCTTTTACAAGTTTGTCAATAAGTTAGCTTTATACTTTAATTGTTTGTTGTGCTCTAACAAATTATAGGGTAGTTGTTTATATATAATTTATTATTGGTCAATTTTATAAACTAACTATCTTGTTATACATGTTTTTTGAACTTTGTCATTTACAAATTTGTACAAGTTTTCAACATGCCAATATGGCGAAGTAAAAAAATCCAACATGAAAGTTTAGAGGAAAATGTGTCCAAATTTGAAAAAAATTATGTGGAATGTACTAAATAATTAAAATGATTCTCAACTTGTATTTTTTTTGAAAAAAAAGGTGTATTTTTCTTACTTGGAAGTCGTGTTATATGATTTATGTAATTTATTCTCCTTTGTTAAACTATCCATTTATGTGGGATCTTATTCATTGGCTCCTTGAGCCAGAAAACAAACGTATATTTAGCTAATGGTTATCTCTGGGATCATCGATTGCAACATATCATGAGCTCATGAGTTCCCCATGTCCTTTCCCTTACCCCATCAGACAACAGGGTTGGACTAGCGATCATAGCTTAGAATAAAGCAATCAAAGATAAAAAGGGCAGTGTAAACCATGGCTCAAGTCAGAAACGCTTTTTTTTTTTTTGGGGGTAGAACAGAAACGCTATTTAATTTTTTTGGTAGAACAGAAGCACCATAATCATGTGACCCGTTTATGGTCCCATTTATTTTTTTCTTGCCCGATCGCATCGTATTAGCAATCAATTACAAAGCAACAACTTGCCCACACCCACATCCGAAAGCAAATAGAACCAAAAAAAAAAAACATATGGCTGCAAACATTAGGGACCCATTTGGTTCGCTGGAAGAGGAGGGGAGAAAGTATGATCGATGAAAAAAATAAAAAAAAGCCTCATAGTTGATTGGTCTTGAAAGGAGAGAACAGAGAGAGAAATGGGAATAGCATTTCTGTGGGAATAACATTCCTATCTATATTCATGAAAACAAAAAATTCTTATTGGATATGAAAAAGCCCAACTTCCATTAAAGGAGAATTGGGATAATTTTTTTCCAAATATATCTTTAAGCTTTTAGATAAAACGTGATAAGATATTTTTTTTTATTAAGGGCAAACTAGATATTTTAGTACATTATTTCTTAGGAAACCATATGCTTAATCAAATATAAATTATTCAAGAATATATCATTTTTTATGGTCAACTAAATATGTAGAAATCATTTTTTTAGATATCAGCTTTTAAAAAAAAATATTTTAGTGAGAGAAAATTCTTGCCACGATATGGACTCCATTGTGGTGGTGATCAGAGCTCTCTTTTTTTCTATTTTTTTTGGTACAAATGGATGCTCACACCAATCTAGTATGGGTATATCCAAAAAAATCTAAGAACAAAACATTCTATAGTGCTCGTGGATAGATTTGATCCTGACGTCAGATCTAATCACTGATATATGATTATAGCCACGCCATCAACTTAGAAACAAAGAAAGAAAAAAAAAAAAAAAAAAAAAGGGAAGATGTTCACGCTCACTTTCTATCCAATCTGAATTTTATATATTTCATGATATCAAAACTTAAAAGAATCTCACTTTCTTAAAGATGGTATCACTGGACCTCAAAAGGAAGCCAAAGGTGCACACGCAAAGATGCAGCCATCTGTGGAAGAGGACAAACTAAAGAAACAATACTTGATGCCTAACCTGCCCCAAGAAACAAGCATAGAAGTTCCACATTGCCTTCGTTTTTCAACAAAGAGCAGTCATGATGGTACCAAAGTGCAAATTTTCGCCTGTAGCATCTAGTTTTCCCAGTACGCACTGGGAAAAAGATGGTAGGCTATGTGGACTGGAAAAAGAAAAGACCACACCAAGTGATTGGCTGGTACTAGGTTTCTAGATTAATTAACAGCTCTTTAACGTTATGCAACTTGATTGCAAATGGGAAGGGTCCAGATTTTGTTAATTATCACGGTGCCAAGATCTGGTCCAAAATGGTTCTAGTTTTGGGCTGTGGAGTGACAGTTGATGGATTTGGGTTAGGTTGTGTCTACATTAAATTGAGGGCAGGTAAGATCAAAATGCCGTGTTCAACAGGTCATTTAGATGTTATTGGGTTTAATTGGTAGGAAATCTATGATGGTCAAGTCCAATTTTGCTTGATTCATGCAGGACAGTGTGACAATTTCCGAGAAAAGGTGACCAAGACAGGGAACTAACTAGTGGGGACCCAACTCTACCCACGAGAGTAAGAATTTGATTTTTGGACAAGCACTAACTGGTTTAGTCTAAAGGGACATCCACTACATTAAGTCACTATCTATTTAGAAGATCCTTTTTTTTTTTCTCTCTTTTTTCTTACTTTAAATATGCATGTAATTAGAGGAAGGGACACACAACAAAATCATTTTAATCTTTTAGCGAATCGATCGATCAGACAAACAATATAATTAGTTGTAGTAAGTCCTATAATGCACATTGATCATGTAATTATGACACATTGTGATGCACCTTTTAAGCACTATGGACCATGGCTAATAACTTTTCTTTTAAAAAAAAATATACTTGTAAAGCTTCATGTTGATTAGAGAAAAGACAAAGTGAATCATCGACTCTGACAATAAATGTGATGCCAAACCTATACCAACTGATGAGTTGAAAAATAATTATACAAAATGCTGTGTATCTAATATGCAGACATCCTTCATCACCTCTACTTGATCATAAAACAGATAGCCTTAAAATACTCAAATATAGATGCTATATAATTAATTAATCATGTATTAGACCACAATGCAGAAGCGTTATTGATTCACTGATAGGAGATAAGATGTATCTAATAACAAATGCTTGGATGCTATTACTGAAATAGCTGTAATTCCATTCATAATTAATTCTGTCTAAATTTGAGTCTTTTTTCTTGTATGTACGAATTGAAAGCAAGATTCTACAAACCTACATCCAGTAAAATAAAACTTATCTAAACAGTTTTTTGTAAAACAAAACCTAGACCTAGATTCTAATATAAGTTCTTACATAGACTTTTTTCAGTCAATTCCCAACATGCAAAACAAAAAAATTATTGCAAGCCATGAGATTGGGAGAGCTACTTCTCTGATGAACAATTACATGTCAAAGATGAGGATTCATCAATTTATGCTTACATTGCTCTAATTTCTAATCAACTAACGACAAGGCTTGAACCAGCAGTAAGGAAAAAGGGAAAAAATAAAAATAAAAATCATTTTAATGCATGTAAGCATGTAGCCCAATATGGATTATATAATAGTTCATCAAAGCTATTGTTCCAACCTATCACTATTAAAGGCACCATTTTTTTGGTTCTTTAAGCCCTCCCATGAAGCACTACGGGTACATTCCAAGTCAATTTTAACAGAGGTGATTGGGTGTCGGAAGTTGGAACCATTTTTTCTCAAGACAACTCCAACCCACACCATTCCTCTTTGGCCTTGGCAGGTCTCACCACCCAACTTCCTCCTCCCTTTCCGTTCTAAACAAACCACATCCTTCCTATCTACGACCTTCATGTTAGCTATAGATCGTATTCAAGTTAAAAAAAGGCTAAGACTAGTATAACAGACAACGAATGCTTGAAGAACTTGGCAAGCTTCTCATTACAATTGAATTGCCCCATTTTAGGCATCAGTTTAAGAATTAACAATAAAGAACACCTCAGATAAAGCAAGCATGCATGGTTCGAGATGGGGTGCAGTGAAAATATTAGTAGGAAAGAAATACTGCAATTTATGGCTTGTAAGCTGTTTAATTGCTCAATTTTATTTAAACTGATGATGTTAATGCTTTAAAAAGAGAGAGAGAGAGAGAGAGAGAGAGAGTACAACTCTTCTATCTTAATTTAGTGGTTGGTTGATAAATAAGCAAAAGTGGATAAAAACACATTTGGATAGCTCAAGGATAGAGAAATTATTAGTTAGAACTATCCTACTACATAGACTTTGGACCATCTCATAAATATAGCATATCATTCGGTGATTGAAAATTTCAAAAATTCCTACTTGCTTGAAAAGTATGAATGGAAATAAAATATACAATTAACCGTAGTTAGTCATTGTGAACACAATTTTTACTGAATTTTTTTAAATCTCACAAAATGATATGGTGATATTTTATTAGATGGTCCATGGAATAATTCTAATCGATGCCAATATCAGAAATTTGTGCTTACTCCTATACACAGATTGTTTACATCCCTATAGATGATCTTTTTTATCAGATACAGTGTATTCACGTTCGAAATTCAGTTTTCCCAGGTTTTTGTTGATTTTTGTGAAGGAGAATTAGAGGAACGCTTAACTAGATAGCCTCTCAAATTTTCATTAACCTCTAAGAGACCAGACATTGCAGATTAATTTTAAATTATTGTATGGGTGCATTTTTTTCTTTTTTTCATTAAGAAAAATTTCTTCTATTAAAAAAATACTGCTACACAGAACCTTAAATATCTATATTTTCATAATTTAATATTTAAAATATAGAAATTTTTTAAGAAAAAAAGGGCATACAAACTAAAGATGCAAAGGCTTCAATATAGAAGCAGGTAAACAGTGTATATATATATATATATATATAATTACTGTTTAAGAACTAAAGAATAGCAGCCAATTTTGAGCCATTAGATCAAAATCAGATGCTTAAAAGACTGACATTTGACACCCACCATGCATATAACTTTTTTTATTAATGAAGATGAGTTTGGAAAATGGAAATGCGATCTGATGGGATTAGATTAGTGCTAATCTGCTTTTAGAAAGATGAATACGGTGCTAATTAGGATTTTTTCACCATCCCAACGCGTCGATCCTATTATTTTATAATATAATAAAAAAACCGGCACTATTCGAATCTTCTTGGCCTTTTTTTTTTTTTTTTTAATTTTTATTTTTGTGGTAAGGGAAAAGAACGGCTCAGCCACTGTCCTCCTCTCCGTACTTTTCTTCCAGACACTCGGACCATACGGTGGCAAAGAAGCGCCCACTTCTGGATCCCAAATTGTGAGGGTAGGGTCACCTCCAAGTGAAATTAAGCTCGCCACCCACCATACTAATTAATACAAGGTTAATAAAGTTCACTATATAAGCAACAGCGTAATTATCTTAAAACCAGTCATTGTACTTTTATAAAATTCGGAAAACAAGTTTTCGTACTGACATGTTTATGCAAAAGTTTTACTTGATTATGCTGATTTGAACTATTTTACATCCATCAATCATTGATTACTTTGGTGATAAACTAAGAAAAAATTTTCATTGCGATTAGGTTCAAATATTGCCTGCTATTTAAATAAATGTTTTTGGTTGGAGTTGCCAGCTGCTTTAGTCTTTTTAGTTTAATAATTAGAACCAATGTTCATGCATGGAGGTGCATGTGACTAATTAACATGCAATAGGAATTGATAATCCAAATCTATCTTCTGCTGATATACATATCTTGCTTTATATGTCATGAATCAGAAAATTATTACACAATTTTTTTCTTAATTGTTAAAAAAGGAAGTGTGTTTATAATGGAACTCATAAACCAGGAGTTTAAGGGCATCTTAGTTATTAGCAATAACAAAAGTGATGATTATAATATGATTTTGGGGGAACACTCTCATTCAACTTCGTAGAAAAATTTTATGCAAAAATTGATGCCATCAATTCTCTCCTTTTTCTCAAAAACTCATTACAAATTTTGAGAGAATCTTAATTATAGCAATAACATCAACGATGGTTGTAACATGATTAGATGATCTAATTCAACTCTTTAGATAGATTTCTATACAAAAATTAATACCATCTATTGCTGTTGAGGATTGATTTGATTTAGACCGATGAGCTAGAGAGATAAAAAAGGATGATCAAGAGATCTGAATAGCTAGCCAGAGATCTCGATGCGGTTGACGATGGTCAGATCTTTATCTAATATCATGATTGGCTCTGAAACATCACAAGCAGAAGAAATCCATTTATTGAAGTTTTTCGGAGACTTTCTAATACTTAAGTCAAACTATTTCAAAATAATAAAAGAGATTCTGAGTAGAAGAAGAGAGAGAGAGCGAAGGAGATCTTAAGTTTGTATGTCAGAAAGTTCACAAGCAAGAGGGAGAGAGGGAGGAGTTTCTATTTTACTATACACTGATGGGGACTTAGACTCAGTTTGATCTCGAGAGAGTTCGCTGCCCTTGAGACTTATTTGGAGAAAGCTCTTGGAACGTATTTTATATAGATGAGGATCAGAGCTTATTGCAATCAAGATCTTAGAATGTGTTAGGGAGTTTGTTGAGGATAATTGCTCATACATCCGGGAGATATAGTGATATATGGGTTTCACGATTAGAGTAGCATTTCCGCTATAATGAGCCAACTGTCATCGAGTAGAAAAAAATCTGGATATTTCCATATATTCTCAGAGTGGCCACATGACAAAAACTGATTGGCCAAAGTGAGAGTTCCATGGCTAGTTCATATTAGGCTCCATTGATCGAATGACCCATGTTGGCTAAGTCGATTCCAAGGTATAACACCATCAATTCTTCTCTTCATCTTCCATCTTACAAACTTATATCCAATATTACATCTTTTCTCTCAACTTGAACGAGCAAAGTAAGTGTGATATTAGTGTCATCGAGGTCCACATTTATATTTGTTTCAATTTTAATTTAATTTTGTTAAATGAAAACTTTATTCTCAATTCTTGATCTTGATGGCCACTATGTACATGTGCTTCTTAGTCTTTGTTTATTTATATACTTACATGTAATTACATATATAAATATCAATAGATACAGTTGTATGCAAAACACTAGCCTAATTTGTATGGGGGGCAAATCTAGAATTCTATATAATTGTGTAAAAGCTGAATATAAAATGGAAATCAAACAACTAAGTTTCTTGGTGTGCTGGGAGGCCATGGTTGACTTTAAAGGTATTGACTTGTTATTTCTGCACAAAAATTCTTGTTTGAAAATTAAATAGGATTCAAATATTTATCTTACACTTCTTATTTATTTATTTATTTATTTATTTATATAGATAAATCTTTTGCTTCATCCAGTATATGTAGTGATAAAGGTTTTTATGAAGAGATGCTTTAATAATTGCCTTAGCTAGGAAGGCCTTCATGATTTGCCCTAACAAACACGGCATGTGCAAATTACTCGATTTTTAATATCAATTGGATGTTGTATTTTACATTAATATATAGATTTCAGATAAAGTTTAATGTTGCTTGCAAAAATCATATAAATTATTTTTTATTTTAAATTTTGAGAAAGAATTATGCATTATGATTTTAAGTTTTATAATTAATATATTATAAGGAGCTCATCGCTCTCTAACTTACAATTCATTTGCTAGCTCGCCTTTGGACTTTTATATTACTCTTTGCTGATCAAGGCTATTTAACATAAAGTTTTGTTTGTTGATAACTTTGCATTAAATTTTTTCTAACTTGCAGTGCTGACAATGTTCTTTAGAGCAAATCATAGTACTCTCTGCTTGTATACACCATATAGGAAATAGTTTACATTAATTATTACATTTATATCATACTTACTGCTTGCTTTAATTAGGAGGATCTGACCCAATACTGAGACATGTCGATTCTTTCAATGTCGTTGATTTTTCGTAAAGTGGTCCAACCAAGTTGCTACCTTGAATGCTGTTGGTTGAGATGCAACAAATAGTGTCCTTCCACTGTTCTTGTTTTGTTAAGCAAACTTCTATTTTGTTGCTAAGGTTTACCCACAAGGGGCAACATTTGGTATGTGCATCTAATGCTAGCTAACTTGTTGTAAGAAACCAATAGATTAATAGTTCATTTAAATATGAGTTAGTTTAAATGAGAAACCTTATCAGCTTGGAGCAGTATTTAGTATCTTGTGATGATTAATTTTTTCATGCACCTATTACATAATGTGTAGAGGAGCTCAATAATTTGGTATATCAATAGTCCAACCTGAACTCTGGAAAAACATAATTTTACCATACGTTTTTCACCTCTGTTTTACTTGATGTGTCTTGAAGATTTTGATATATCTTGAAAACAAAAATATTTATTTATGGACTAACTAGTTCAAGAAGGTATGGAACTGAAAATTCTCTAGAAAAGACTTGAAAACCTCACAATTTTTTTCGAAAAAAATTCTCAAAATGATATTTTTTTAATGTCGTAACTAAACATTAAAGTTTATTAGGACTTTCTTCAATTAAAACAAGTAGTGAAAAGGACAAAATGGGGCCATAAATTAGATAACTAAAATTACAATGCAGCCATAATTTTGATCACAGAGAAAAATTATGAGTCATGGGTCACCTTTGGAACTCAAGAATTTATAGTTCAAGAAGCTGTTGTAATCAACCTTTATATGAAGTCCTTTTGACATGTTACTGAAGTGTGACTGTTAAGTAATTTTATGTTAGAGAAACAAAATGTTATACTCTGCAAAGTTAATGTCTTTGTGATAAGATTGAAAAGGCTAGAGAGCATAGTTTTCTTTTAAATTCATTTACTTTCAATATAAGTTAAATGTAAGAACACAAGTTGAAAATAAAACTACCAGCAAGAATAGATATTGCCTAGGTATATACAAAAGCCATTTGAGCTACTTCTTAAATGTAGGGAGGCAAATTGAGGATGTTACATAAGCACAGAGATTATGACTCTTTGTTTTTTCTATCAATAGTATCTTCTTTTTTTCTAAACCATATAATAAATAATATACTCATATAATAATTTATACAATCTTATAGATTTATGAACAACTCAAAAAAAAAAAAAAAAAATACATACAATAAAGTTAGCTGCATATGCACGGAATTTCATTTCTTTCCCCATAACCCTGGTCATCTCTTATCCCACCCTTCACCTAAAACCATTAACAATCGAGTCTAGAATTTCTAATTACTAAGTGCAGAAGTGTAACAACCAGGATAAATCCAAGTTATATGTTAGAAAAAGTAATCGACATGCCCTATGGATGATAAAGTTAATCTCTTTGTAATTATTAGATCCAAAAGGCTAAAGCACAGTTTTCTTTTCTTTTTCTTTTTTTTTGGTGGGGGGAGGGGGGGAGGACTAAAGCACAGCTTTCTTTAAATTCATTTATTTCAAATATAATCTAAATGCATAGCAAGGGTATAAAGGTATTGACCATATAAGCAGCAGCCTCGAAGCTTGAAGAAGGCAAAACGAGGGTCTTCCAAAGGCATGGAGTTTGCGACTTATAGCATTCACCAAAGTATCCTCTTTTTTCCAAACCAAACAATATAATCATATAGAAGCTTATAAATTTATTTATAACTTGAAAAAATAAATAATAAAACAAACAAAATAAGCCGCATATGCGCCGAATTTCATTTCGTTTCTCATTTCATTTCCTTTTGACCCGGATCTCCTCGTTACCCAATCCCCACCTAACCCCAACCCGTGAGATTTTTATTTATACTCTGGGAGTCCCGCACCTCCGCGCTCCGAGTTCCGCTGCCTAGCTCCCTCCCTCTCTCTCACAGCGTTCTTCTTGGGCTATGAGAATGTTTGGAGGTTCACATAGAGGGACATATCAAAGCTGATGGGCTCTGAAGGAGAGGAGATGGGGAAGGACAAGAAAGAGGGATCGTGGAAGAGCTAGACCTTCCTCCACCTCCATCTCTTGTAGTCTCTCTCACCCCTACACAGCTGGTTCCCCAGGTACTGTGTAGAACTTCTCTTCCCCACCTCCTCTGAGAACAAACAGCAACACATCTCCAGAAGAGAGAGAAAAAGTGTGTGAAGGCTTTGATATTTGCACCACTTCTGTTCCATCGAACAACCTCTAACACATCTTGATCACAAATCTATTGTTGGTATTGGGTTGAAAACCAACCATACCAGCACCCATGAAGCGGGTCAGCAGCTCAGACTATCTGATCCCCTTCTGCCCGACTGGTACATTACGAATCCTTGCTTCCATCTTTTGTTCCAGTTCAAGTTAAATGAAGCAATTTAAACTTCAATATTTACATTATATATTTATATATATGTATGTTTTGAAATGATTTAGATGAAGGGAAGGGGATGTATGAGAGAGGATTCCAGCCCATGATAGACGGGTTAGGCGAGGAGGAGTGCGGTGACGAGGAGATGTGCTCCTCCGGCAGCGGCGGCGGCGGCGGCGGAGAGAAGAAGCGCCGCCTGAGCGTGGATCAAGTTAGAGCGTTGGAGAAGAATTTTGAGGTGGAGAACAAATTGGAGCCCGATAGAAAGGTGAGGCTGGCCCACGATCTCGGTCTCCAGCCACGACAAGTGGCTATCTGGTTCCAGAACCGCCGCGCCCGGTGGAAGACCAAGCAGCTGGAGCGCGACTACGCCGCCCTGAAGGGCAGCTATGAAGCTCTCCGCGTCGACTTCGACGCTCTCTATCGAGACAAAGAGGCACTTCTCAACGAGGTCAGTGACTTGAAAAAAAAAAAAAATGTAAATTTGAAGATAATTGAACAGACAAAGATTGGAATTTTAATTGAATTAATTATTTATACGGTGTGATTGATCATGGATCGCAGATAAAGATGCTGAAAGAGAAGTTGGCAGAGGAGGAGAGCGCGAGCTTCTCCTCGGTCAAACAGGAGTCAGTGGCGTTGGAATCCCAGAACAAGGTCTCGGAGGAACCACCGGCTCCGGTGTACAAAGACGGGTCGTCGGACAGCGACTCGAGCGCTGTCCTCAACGATGAGAACAGCCCGCATGGGCGCAGGATGTCGTCGTCGACTGCCTTCGAGACGTTCTCGGCAGCCATCGGATTCGAAAACTCCACATCCTTCCCATGTTCGCCCCCATCCTTACTGAATTCCGACGCGAGGCAACAAAAAGGAGGAATCTTCTTCCAACACCAGCTCTTAAAGACGGAAGACCATGGATTTCTTAGCAGCGAGGAGCCATGTAGTAGCTTCTTATCCGACGACCAGGCGGCCATTCTCAATTGGTACTACTATTCCGAGCACTGGACCTAAATGGCGGAGGTGGTGGTGGAGGAGAAGCAGCAGGAGGAGAATAATAGTGGACCGAGAAAGGGGGCGGGTTGGAATTTTTGTAAAATTGGAAACGTATGTAGCCGTTGGGATGAGTACCGTGGTCGCTGTAGTACTGTACAAAAGCTATTTCCGGGTTGCAGAGGAGGAGAGAGAAAAGGAGAGCAAGGTCGAGAGAGGGGAGAGAGATAAAGCTTGATCTCTTTTTATCTTAAATAAAAGAACCCTTTTTTTAATATTTAGCTCAGTAAAGAAGGGAGGAGGGGAATACTGGCTGTGGGGTGGTATAATGATATCGGTTCACGTGGTTATGGTAGGAGTGACGTCGCCGTTACCTTTTCCTCCTTTGTCGTACGTGGATATAATATTACAAAGAAAGGACTGATAATGTCAACCTAGAAGGCTAAAAGTTTGTGCTAGTTTGTCCAGTTTGGTACCGATCCATCTCCTGGAATTCACCAGCAGACGGTGGGGTGGCTAGGTGGGTGAACTGGAACTGACTCAAACCCGCTGAGAAGATCCAGACTCTTCTCAGAGAATTATGCGATGTTGTCCTACTTCGCAGTGTACTCTCAATCACCACGGTTGTTGGAGGTCCATCTGTTTTTTTGATATTTAAATTTTTTTATAATTTTTATTTAATTTATTTTTAAAAAAAATAATAAAATCGATTAGAACATTCCTTACGTTGCTATATACACATGATGATTGTGTTGCAAGATGAGCTGAATAGTTGTTCGTATCCTCAATAGCTTGTGATTGAACAAGCTAGAGAAGTTTTTACCGAAAAAACTAGAGAGGTTCAATTTCTTAATCCTTGGGTTGATCCATCATGAGCCATTTTGCAATACATGTACGGCTGTTGGTCAGGATAAATTGGATCTTTCTATTTCGGTCTCAGAATATTGGAGAGGGTCCCAACTTATAAAAAATCACATGTTGATGCAGGCAATTGATTCGGACAAATCGTACAGTTAATCTTGATTAGTGTACTTATGTGCTGCTACTCTGTGCATTTGAGAATTTGAGGGGGTAAATTTATGAGAAATTGTATTTAAGTAAACTTGTAGTAGGAAAAAGTATATTTATGATGGAAGCATGCATGGCCAGGGATGTTTTCCATATGGAAAATGCTGCATGTATCCAAAATGTGCTCGAAAAGAGCATGAAGTTAGGTTTTTAGATGATCAACTAATAGGAAATGGGTCATTTTGACCCTAAAAATTCTTTGAATTGCTAATATGAGAAACCAACACTTTAATCCTAAAAGTGCTTTGAATTGCACATGAAAATCAAGCCTACAATTCACATCCTTTCAAAGAATATTCTTTGGATGTAACAATAACTTAACATTAAATAAGCAGCCACATGTGGTAGGGGTTGTCATACTGAACCATGTAGCCCATTTAACTTGTTATAGATTCAGTTATATTATTACTCATTTAATAAAATGGTTATGTTTGAGTCTTTATTTTTGGCATATTTAATAAAATATATTGGATTCGCATTGATAAATTTTTTGTTTATTCCATATCCGATCCAACTTGCAACTTGTCCGATACAACATAGTTGCCTTCGCTGGGTTTTGGCTCGTTGATTGATGCTTCGTCTCCTTAATGCTTGTCCTATATAGATATTCTAAATTCAAAATAAAGAAGGAGAGATGTAGTTCCCTAACCATAACATAACTATTATTAACATCCAAAAAAAAAAACATAGTTGTAAGTTATTTCTTATCTTAGTTTGTATTTCAAAGTAGGTTACATGGTTGCTTGGCCATACGCAATTTCAAAGAGATCAATGGAGCCTTTGTTATTTGTTCAGCAATATGCACTTCCTCTGTTGTAAGTTATGGCTTTCAAAGTCTTCAACATTTCTGATTGTGGTTCAGACTTCAGCATGCAGAATAAAACTATGTCAATGCTTTCAGCCTCTACATCAGTGCTTGTGCTAGGAGGTAGGTTTAAGACCTACTATTGATCAGCTGTTTCTTATCATTACTAGTAATGTCAGACCACTTAATCAGAAATCTGACATAATGCATTTCAAGGCTGATATCTTCAACATTAATACATATGCTTCTCTTATTTGCATTCGGCCTTCCTTACTACATCTTACATGCAATTACAATTGTTGACGCTGGGCCAAAGACAAGCATTTGCAGTTTTCAACTGAATGTCATCACAAAGACAAGGTGGAAAAAACAAGGAGAGAACAAGAAAAAAGAAAAAAAGGAAAAGAGAAAGAAAAAAAAAAAAGGGAAAAAGAAAAGAATAGTGTGGAAACAGGATCTTTTTTTACTAACCTGGTTTGGTTTCTTTTGCAGGTTAAATGTTTCTTCTGTTATATACATCTCAGTATGCTCCCAAGGTTTCACCATACTCTCCACTTACATGATAAATATGTAACTTTTTCTTGCTTGAAAGCTGCTGTCTATGCTTCTTATATTGATGCACATCAACATGAGATCTGCGCAAAATGGCAGATCACCCTCAAGGGGCAAAGGCATACGAAAATTAACTACAAAGTTTCTGGAAGTTTTTCAGTGCCTATTTTGTTGTATTTATCTTTCAATTGGTTGCTGTTCACTCACTCAGCTTAGAAGTTGCTCTGCTCCAATAATCATCAAGACGACAGCTATTTTAATCCTCTGTAATGTGATCCCTTATGACCATATATAATTTTCGATTGCAGTCACCCATTTTGTTGCTTTGTCACTGTGGGATCAAGTACCACAGATGTTGCCATGTTGGCCTTTAGATGCTTTTCCCAGGATGATACTATGCTCTTTCTTACCAGCACTTCTATGGTGGAATTTTACTTCAATTGGTGGATTATGTTTCTCCGCTATGGCTACATTAACAAGGTTTTCAGACTACTCCAACTGCCCCACTCGGAGTTTATGGATTTCAGACTTCAGTATTGTCTACAACATCTCTGTTATGTGCCTATTTTTCACTATGCTGTTACTCTGAATGTTGGTTTCGTCTGGTCATTTATTTTCTTGTGCATCTCATCTCTGTTGCTAGCTGGGCCTGTACTTATCTCTTTTGAACAACTGTTTTATTTGCTGCCATTTTATTATACTTAAGCAGCACTACTGTTTACTTAGGGTTGTACATATGACTACTAAAGTGTTTCCTCTTTATCAAAAAAAAAAAAAAAAAAAAGGTTGTAGAACATGAAAAATGATTACTTGTGTGGCCTGTAAGTTGTTGAATTGGCGTCAATGATGTGAGCTCAAGCCTTTATTTCCTCCGCATCACTCGTCACCTTTTTATTTGGCAAATCATCACTTGTCACCTTTAACACCACCTCCTGAAGTGATAATATATTACCAAACTTCGTTCCCCTTTGAAAAGTAACCCCTCAAATTATTTCATGGCGCTGAACCTGGTCGGCGCATCGTCCACGTTCGGTTCTCTATTCTTGAGGCCCACATTCTCCTTGCCACGTACAAGTAAATAAATTAAAATTACATGAACAGTGCTCTAAATCTTAGAAGAGGTTTTGATTCCTTTGAAATCTTATCCCACGTTAATCACACCCATAATTTATAAATAATTTATGAAACTACTTGTTTATAATTTAGTAGTTTTTTTGTGATGAAATGAAAGGGACTCACTGAATTTGTCCCCTAATTTATAGAACTCTGTGAGAGTTTCTTTTTCAAATTTGTTTGAATGCGTGGATCACACCTCCCCAAATCAAGGTTTTTAAACATGGAGCATCTAAGACAATCTTCGTGGGGGACCGATATTGAGACACTGAGGTATCAGTTTACCTTGAGTTCAGATAGAATGCTGGAAGATTATAAATAAACTGAGTGGTTCATATATTGAATAATACTGCACCACAAATGAAATATCAAAATAGCTAATTTAAAAATTTAAAGTAATAAATCACTATATTTAGACTTCCATTTAACTTTCAATATAATTAAAAATATTCTTTCATAGTGATGAGTAAAAAGAATAAATTTTATATTGCATAAATTAGTATCTTAAAATATGTTAGTTCAAATCAACTAAGATGGTGAAAGTTGATATTTTTATATTTATCATGTCGGTGAGTGTACGATGAAAATACAAAGTGAATATTTTTAGCAAAATTATTGCACCATGCCATGCATGGTATGTGAGCCGTTAGAAGATTATTTTTTTTTTTCGAGAAAAATAGAAAGAAGTAAGATGCTTCTCTCTAATATAAAAAATTTATTGTCTAATCACGTGGATTGTACCTTTCTTTTTCTTGATTGCGATATCTTTTGTTTGTTCCAATTCAATGTGATAACGACTTGACTATACCAACTAAAATTTACACCCACACCACATGTAACACATTGGTGATCTACCATAAACTAATCTAAAATAAAATAAAAAATAAGAGTATATAAAATCTATAGGATGATCGATGAATGGGGCCAACAGAAATGAGAAGTCTAAATTATGTAGTGTGGTACATATAATGTAGGGTAAAATATCTTTTTTATTGTTTAAATTGGCAAGTTAGGTGGTTTCATTATAAATCAAAACTTGAGAAATCTTGCATTTTGTGCATCATGCTATTAGCATGGGATAAATAATGGAAATCACCAATGCATGTTTCAATCTATTGAAAGAGTTAGTGGAAGCTGAAATCTTTAATTAAATGTGTCAAATTCAAGTTGGCAAGTATTCGATCCAATCTATATCCGATTAGCACAATTCATTGGCACCCCTACCTATTAACGATCAGACTCCAGTCATGTTGGTGCTTTGCGGCAATTAAGTGATCATGTTACAGTAGAAACTCTTTTTTCCCAATGTACATGGGCTTGAATAAACCATGCAGATATGTGAGGCAGCCGGTTATTGACCCGCGAAGGTGGAAGATGGACCTTCGGGGCCCATAGAGAATTTTATGGAGCATAGTTGGTCATTTCAAATTGCCATATCTCGTGCCTACTAGACAATCTCTTAGAAGTTGGGAATTGGAGGAAAGTCTTCTGAATAGTTTATTACGTTGTGCATGTTATAGAGAACCTTTCTTATGGTTTACGTTGTGAAACTTTGGCAAGATACATACCTTGCATTGGCCAATCTGAGTTGTCCCTGCTCCTTAGAATAAGGAGTTTCTGCATCACTTGTATCGACTCATTTATCCAGTTGCTTGCATTGTTTGGTTGGTTTGCACTTTTTCACTTCTCCTATATATCCTATATTTTTCTTGTTAATGACATGACTCGGAAAATATCTGCTTATGTGGATAAATGCAATTTGTAGGTTTTCTTAAATCGGTGACCGTCCCCCATTTTTTAAATATTTTCTTATTAGGAATGTAAAATATCTATTTTCTTATATTTACCCATGCATGTGCTGATCATGTAACACCCCGGCCCATTTGGGATCAGAATCAGCCCACATCCTATACAAAAAAAAAAAAAAAAAAACAGGGGAGGCAACGAAGAAGAGTCCCGCTGGGAGTCTTCTTTCGCTCAAATACATCGGAAGAGAAACTGAATTCGAGGGGGATTCGACCTCCCCTCCACCCTATAAAAACTCCCTCTCCTTTCCTCTAAGGTTGGCCACGACGAGCACCGGATTTCTCCTTTTATTTTTTTTCAAATTTTTTCGTTGAAGCCGCGGATGTCATCATCGTGTTCATCTCAAATACTCGCCGAAGACCTCACCGGAGTCGGAGGTAAGCCCTCTCCTCTTTCCTCTCTTCCTTCCCCTCCTTTCATGGCTTCGTGCACCCTCGCCGGCCTTCGGGATCGCCGAAAAATCCATGAAAAAGGGTGAATCATGTTTTGCTCTGTTTCGACCGGGCCCTTTTCTCTCTTTTTCGGCCACCGGCGCCGCCGGTTGCGGCATCTCATCTCTGAGATCGGACCCTCGTTTCTCTCTCTCTCTTCCCTTGAGTGCTTGGCCACCGGCGACCGGCCAATGATCGAAAATCATGAAGAAAGGGACGGATCCCCTATTTTTCGAAAAAAAAAACTTCACCGACCGAACCTTGCTGTCGGCCGGCCTTGCTCCGTTGCCGTCGACCACACACCACCCACCTCGTCAGAGCCCGGGTCACTGGGGGGGACCTCGTCGGTCTTCCCTGTTTCGGCCTAAGAGAGGGCCGTGGGAAGAAGAAGGAAAAAAAAAAAAAAAAAGAAGGAAAAGAAAAAAAAAAGGAAAAGAAAAGAAAAAGAAAAAGAAAGAGAAAAGAGAAAAAAAAAAGAAAGAGAGAATTTTCTCTATCTCCTCTCTCTCCTTTCTCTTCCTCTTTTCTCTCTCCTCTCTCTACCTTCTCTCTCCAGTTTCTCTCTCTAGAGTCTCTCTCTAGATCTTTTTCTCTCTCTTTATGGATTTTATCTCTCTAGTATCTTTCTCTCTTTGATTTCATCACGGATCTTAGGATAAACTTGAGATGAAAATAAGATGATCTGAGATTGCTCCGAAATTCGTACAGTAGATTAGATCCCGATCCGATCTTTATTCGAAATTGATAACATCAATCATGGTTAATCCATATTGAGTCGTCCTGATATGATCTTTGATGATCTCGATCATGATTGTCTCGTTTGAAGGATACAAAAATTTTTTCTCTCTATTTTCTCTCTCTACTTTCTCCCTCTAAAATTTTCTCTCTCCTCATAGATTTTCTCTCTCTAGAAGTCTTATAGATCAGTGGAGGATCCAGATACTTAGACAAATCTTAATTTTGGTTAATCTTAAGAGAGATCCTCGATTTGTGTTATTATGATCGATTATCGGTAATTTCTCTATATGTGATTTTTATATTGATCAAGATCATGAAGAGATGATTGTCTGCATATGATATCGAGTAGAATATTTTGTTAAAAAAATTCATAAATCAAAGAAGAACATTGATTTCTATGCTTGGATCAGTCACCGATAAAGATAAGAATCTCTGTACATGATCACTATTATATATATGTTATTTTACTGTTGGTCTTGCATCATTGATTTTGCATCGTCGGATTTGAGATCGATGAATTTATTATACCTGAGATACTGTTATTTGATTTTGAGCATGAGTATGTTATATCAATATATATGTATCAGAGATTGATGGCATGATTATATGGATATGACATATCTGAATTGATCATAATACAAGACAGAATTGATTTGATGAAATCAACACATAATGATTAAATGAAAAGAAAGAAATATATGGTATGAACTAGGTTTGTCATGTGGAACAGCCAGGATATGCTACAGCCGCAGGAGCTTATGCTGGGACAGCCCCCACTGGCTTACAGGTGGATCAGCCGGCCAGGAGCTCATGTCTGAGACAGCCCGCCAGGAGCTTATGCTGGGATAGCCTCTCACGGACTTTCGTACGTGGGACAGCCAGCCAGGAGCTCATCCTGAGATAGCTTGAAAGGCTTTTTAAGTGGATTCGATCCGGATGATGATTGAGGTATAGACTTGGATAGTCTAGAGCCAGAAGGAAAATGTTAAAAATCATGAAAAGAGAAATGAAAGATAAGACATGAAATAATTGTTGAATAAAAGTGTTTCACCTGTTAACATATGATGATGCATCTATTTTAACAAGACAGAAAATTTATGGATATTTGCATTATTCTGGACATTGAACATCGAATTTTATATTTTATTTTTATCTTTATTTTTAGATTATATTATTATATCAGTGTGATATGAAAATTCTTACTGGGCTGTAAAGCTCACACCTCTTCATCTTTCTTTTTTTCTTCTCAAAGTTACAGGACGTTCATGATTGACTATGGCTTAGATTTATGGGTGAGCAGATGGATAGATAAAGTGTCATAGTACCTGATCAAAGGATTGAAGAAATTTAATTTGTAATCATGCAAGATTTTACGAATTATTGTTGAAATTAATTGTTATGGATGTTAAGATTGTAATGATTTATTTTGACCTTGCATATTCTTTAGAGCTTGCTCTAAGGAGTGTGCGGCCATCACGTATCCGACCCGGATGTTGGGTTCGGGCATGATAGATCAAGTATTTGCTTTGATTCTGACAACCAGGGAGATTTATTTAAAACCTTTAAATGACTGACTTAAGAGTAGAGCTTAATTCTAGCCATTGCACTTTACTAGAGTTTTGAATAGAGGAGAAAAATATCATTTATAGATCATTTTTTAAACTAGTGCATGCAATTTCAACATATTTAAACTATGTTAATCAGACTTAAGGAGGGAGCACCCATATATATGTATGTATGTATGTATCTAGATATATGAGTTGGACTACACACTTTACTTTATATTGTTGTAAAAAAAAAAAAAAAATTAAGATCAATGATACATCATCCGAATTAAAAATTCAAACTATTAAACATGATCTATACCACAAAAAAATTTAAAAACCAAAGTCCATAAATTTTGTCAATCTCTAACCTATGCATCTAGTCAATACAAAAAATAAATGGTATCAATCATACTAGTTCGTAAAATATATATTATGGAACATAAATTAAAAATTCACTTTATAGATCATGATCACATGTTTCAAAAGCACATGTACATATAAAATCACTATATTTTGATAATTAAATCACAATAAAATGTAATATCATACCATTAAAATCATTTATTTTTTTATATTTACTTAATAACTAAGTTAGAGATCAATAACATATATGAATTTTGATTTTTAGATATTTTTCGGTGTAGAGCATGTTCAACAATTTAGATCTTGAGTTTGGATAATCTATCATTGACTTTGAATAAGTTAATATAAAGTGCATAATCTAATTATATATACATATACACATACATTAACACATGCACGCACGCACATCCACACATGTATATTAACTTAAAATTTGTCATTGAGAACCATTAAAGAAGATTTTCATATTGGTGTCATCTTGAACATTTGAGTCCTAATTCTCGATTATGGCCAGGGAAGCGCTTGTATATGTACTAGAAAGAAACAAAATTTTTTGAAGTACATGAGCAAACCATGATGTGCACATCCATGAATAAAAGTAGATGCTAATAATTTCACTTACAAAAATATGAGGAAGGTTGCATTTGAAATCCAACAACTCTTTTCATTTCTATTCAATATCTTATACAAAATACTAGTATTAGCAAGTTGATTAGCCAAGAAAATTTAGATAGAGGCAGAGCACAAAATGCATACACTAAAATAATTGCAAAATTTATATGCATGTGCTTTGATGGAATGAAAGCTTCAACTAAAATACCAAGACATCTATTTTCATAAGATGTTATGACCAAGCATCAGCTCATAAGCTGACCATTGAGGTTGGAGGATGATTAGTTTTTCCTTCCATTTTGTCCTTCATGTCATGTTTGTTCATTAATTTGATTCTATGTATATGCTAAAATGATTGCAAAAATTTATATGCATATGCTTCAATAGAATAGAATGAAAGCTTCAATTGAAAAAGCAAGACATCTATTTTCATAAGATGTTATAACCAATGATTAGTTTCTAGGGTAATTATTGGGGTGGGAGGATTTTTGATTTTTTCTTCCATTTATCCTCCATATCATGGCTATTGGTTAATTCGATGATGGGTTTTTATTTCTTTAGGTCAAGACGGTACATTGGGTAGGGATGGCAATTGAGTTGAATCAGGTAGAGATCGGATCAAAAATTATCAATCCAAATATGATCTATTTATTAAATGAGTCAAAAATTTAGATTTAAATCTGACTTATTTATATTAAATAGGTATTTCTACCATATCATGAGTTCTCAAAGTCAAGAGCCTATATCTAATGCATGTTTCATTCCATCTATAGCCATATTAGAGAATTTATATATTTTCTATTTTTTGAGATATCATATCTTTATTTTCAGTTTGGTTCTCACTATATTATATCTGTACAATTATCCTTCTTTCTTCTTATTATTTATTTATTTATTTCTATCTTTTATTTTACTCTATATACTTTATTGTAAACAGATATTTATTTTTTTTAATATAACTGATGCATCAATTTTTCGTGAAAAACCCAATTTGGTTAATATATTTTATTTATTAAATAAATTAAACAGATTAAATAGATCGGATTAAATAGATCATAATATTAAATATATTTAAATATATTAAATATATTTTAATTAGGTTAGTTGAATGGGATTACATCGATTTAATTATTAAATAGATTAAATATATCAAATTTTAAATTTATATCCAATTTATTAATTAAATAGATTTAGATGGATTGATCGGTGAGCTAAATCTATTAATTTCGAACCTAAACTTATTTTAAATTGATCATTCGCGGATCGGATTGACGCTGGGTCAGCACATCTTAAATTTTTTGCCACCCTTGGCATTGGGCCAACACATTTTTCCGTTACGGCTATCACACCAACGGCTACTTCCGACTATAAATGTCCCTCACCCTCGCTCTCTCTCTCCTCTCTCACGATTCTGGACTCTGGCTTCGCGGCATAGCCGGAGATGAGGAGAGAGTCGTCACGATCGCCGTTGCCGAGCGGGAGGCCGAGGGAGATCTACGGCGTGGCTGTTGGAGCCCCGTCCTCTGCTTGTTGCGGCACTCCTCTTGGGTCTTTTCTCGAGAAATCTGAGGCAGACGAAGCGGGAATGCGTTGAGATCATATCCCTAGATCGATAGTTCGGTGCTACAGGTGATTTGTGATAGAATTAGATAAGATATCTCGAATTTAGATTTTTTAAACAGATTTTAGGATTAATCTTTGTTTGAACGCATATTGGAGAGGTTTGTAGATGAGAAGTTCTTGCTAGGTCTTTCTTCCGGTTAAGTCGAATTTAATTCCATATTGAGAGTATTTATTTTGCATAAGATGTTAGGTGGCATCGACGAATGCATGAAGAGGAAAAAAACGAAGAAACTTCAAGATCATCGTTCTCGAATGAATTTGAGGCGAAGGAAGCCGACCAGCAAACCGTTGAGGTGCAGATCATAGGCAGAAGACCAAATCCCTGGAGTGATGGATTAGTGCTGTAGATTTTAAGGTATCCAATTCAAATGCATTTTGATTCAAAAACGACTCAGATTCTTGATTTCCAAAAATTAGGTATCTTAGAATAAATCTTGAATTTCGGTTTTATTTAAACAGATATTGCAATTAAGTTTTGTTCGAACAAATGTAAGACTTAGGGTTTGTAGTTGAGAGCTTCTTGCGATATTGGAATTAGGTTTTGTTCGAACAAATATTAGACTGGGGGTTTGTAGATTAGTGGTTCTTGCTGGGTTTTATTTTGGCTTAATGAATTAGTTGATACAATGTTGAGAGTATTTATTTACGTGTAGGGGTTTTAGTAACAGAGAAGCATGGATGGAAAGGGGAAAAAAGCCTCTGGGTTCCTGTGCTCTCAACAAATCCAGGGTGGAGGAAGCCAATCAGTAATCTGTTGAGCATAGATCTTAGGGAGATGATCAAATCCCTTGCTTGATAGCTCAGTGCTGCATAGCTCAGGTTCATGATTCTGACACTTTTTTGACCCAATAAGATCGCACTCTTGGGATTCAAAAATTAGGTATTTAGGACAAATCTCGAATTTTGTGTTATTCACATAGGTTTGGGAATTAAGCCTTTTATGAACAAATATTGGACTCGGGTTTTGTAGATCAAAGGTTCTTGTTGTGTCTTATTCTGATTTCAGTGAATTTGTTGCAATGCTAAGAATATTTATTTATGTTGAGATGGTTGAATGCCATAATGGCATGCATGGGAAAGAGATACTTGGATTTCTGTTCTCTTAGTACAATTTATGTTCGTATGGACATATATACTTTGCTACAGTATGATGCCACCCCCTTTCCCTTCTGCCTCTTTCTTTCCCCTTCCCCCTTTCCCTTCTGCCTCTTTTTCTTTCCCCCTAACTTCTTCTTTTTCTTCTTCTGGTTGAACTAGAGCGAGCTTAGAAAGTAACAGAGTGCTTAGACATGGAAAGACTTTGTTTATGGTTTCAACCAATTTTGTATTTTGACAAATAACAAAGAAGATAGCAGCATCTTTGATCTCCATGTAGTTCTTTTCAAAAATTTACATTGGTAGCTGATCTATAACACAACAGAATGGTAAACATAGAAGACCAATTTACTTGCCAAACTTATGCACCATGACCCAGAAAGCTGAGTGCACAGATACAAGATAAAAATTGTTTCATGTCTTATGCATATTTTGGTTTTTGGTTGGTAGTTCTCGGGAATCTTGTTACGGCAACTGCAACCCAAGAATGGATGGAGATGACGACCCCCCAAAGTTCAGCCCCTCCCACAGAGCACCTTGCCCCCACCATGAAGCAAAAACAAAATCTCCATCCATTCTTAGGTTGTAGTCACCACTTTTGGTGACCTAGACCCATTCCTTGTTTTAATGCTAGCGACTCGATTCCTTCTTTACATCAAATTCTTGTTCAAATCCTTAGTTTCTTTAATTTATATTGTTCTTTTTAACACACCTACATGGTTATAAAACATCTTGAACTATTTTTATTTTTATTTTTGCTAAATTTAGTTTTTTCTTAGCAATTTGTGTTGCAAGATTTTGGTTTTTTTTTTATTTCTTTTTCTATTTTCTTAAATCATTTTTTTTTAACTTATCCCTTTTTTGTTGATTGATTGATGCAACTTGAAGTGCGAAAAAGATAAATTGAAGCATTGTTTGGGGTTCTCAAATAACTCAAGAAGAAAACAAATACCGAAGCTATAAAAGAACCTCCAAGATAATTGAGAATAGGAAAAATGATTCATTTCATTGATGCCAAAGACCTTCAGGGAGTTACAGTTTATAGGCACAATGACTTGTGCTTGAAAAAAAAATGACAAATAAAGAAACTCTTAGCTATCTCTTCTTGTAGAAAAAAAAAAATCTAAGTATAGAAATTAAATATTGGCCAAATAATTTGGTCAATCTCTAATTGACATCTTTCATGTATAAAAGATCCTATATCAGGTGGACATCTTCCATGTATAAAAAATCAAGTGGGTATCTTCTGCATATAAAAGATCAGATGGGTATCTTTCATATATAAAAAATCCTGCATCAGATCCCCTCCACTTGTATGCAACTCGTCCTCGAGTTAGCACTTGCCATCAAAGCTTGAGAAGGTTCATGAAACTTGAAGAGCTCTTGCACGTTAAAGGTCTTGCAGATTCCCATAGAGTCAGGTAACTGCTCCTGGAAATACTAGGGCATACATGTCTTCTCCATCCTCTAACTCAAGTTGAAGATCTTTGATAATTAAGAAAGACTTTTCCTCCACTTTAGAAGCTTTGGATTGATCCTTCTTTACTGGGGCCAGAGTGATCTTCTGCCATCTTTATAGAAAATGAATGGTTGTCTCTGTCTTTATGAGTTGAATCTACATCATGTTGCTAAGATCTTTCAAGTAACAGATGGCACACATCCATGTCAACGACATCATAGAGAATTACATCCTTGTAAGATCGTCCTATAGAAATAGGAACTAAGCATTATTATGTCACTTTTTTTGCTATTTTCTCTTAATCCATCCAAGGGAATAAAGAGATGGATGCTTCATGGTTTTCAGTTGGAGCTTGTCAACCATATATTATGAAATTAGATTTTTTATACTACCGCTATCAATAATAACATTGCATATCTTTCCTTGGCAAGTAAACCTGATCTTGAATATGTGGTGCTTTTAGGAGTTCTCTTGCTTTCATTCAAGAGAATTCTTCGGATGATAAGGTTTTTACCGACCTTTCTTTAGTTGACCTCCTCATTCACATCTTCATCATATACTTCATCTTCATAGTGTTGCTCAACTTGATCTTCATCCTCCGTGGTTAGGGCTGGAAGTGGGCTCGGGCCGGTCCGAAGCCCATCAGGCCGGCCCGACTTCGGGCCAAGCTTTAGGCTAGGCCCGAATGGGTTTTGGGCTGAATTTTAGAGCCCATTTATCTTCTGGGCCGGGCTTGGGTATACCTTTGGACCGACTCGGGCCCGGCCCAAGCCCGACCCGAAGTTCAGCCCATATTTTCGGCCCGAAGCCAGTCCGAATCCAGCCCGTATTATTTCAGTCCAAAATTCCAACCCGTACCTAGCCCATTAATCCATACCCGGCTCTCCCTTAAATTTTCTAAGTTTTTTGGTTAACTCTTCGACTCTTCGGTCTTCCGACTCTTCCCAAGGACCCAAATTTTTCTTTCAATGCCCTAGCCGCCAAGCATCGCTGTCTTCGTCTTCTTCATCGTCGACAAGGGTATCTCGTCTTCTTGCATCGCCTACAACAGTGTCTCGTCGACAAGGCCATCGATGTTCGTCGAACTTCCAGACGACCTTCATTGTCTTCCGACTCTCATCTTCCACTAAAAAATAGAGACGGACGGCGACGCTCAGGCGGAGAGATCCCTCATCATCCTCCATCTTTCGATTTTTCTCCATCACCAACTCCAAGATTTCGTCTTCCCCATCTTCCAATTTTTCTCCATCTTTTGATTTTTATTTTTTATTTTTTCAAAGATAGGATAGGGTTCTTGGATTCTCATGTGATGTCCACATTTAGAACTTAATTGTTGCTTGAAAATATCATCTTTTAGTTTGCATTCAGATTTTAGGCCGAGTATTCAGATTTTTTGTTTCATCTTTTACTTTGCATCTAGACCTAGTTCTGTTGACTGTTGTCAGGAATATGAAAATGTGGTGGACTGTTTGCTAAATTAGCCGATAGAGTTGGTAGGGATCAATTCACACATATAAAAGAATTGGACCTAAAAAATTCTTAGGAGAGGTTTTAGTGGATCTGTTGGCGAGATGACTGGCTTCTATGTCCTTATCTGTAATAGGAGAATATCATCTTTCTTGGCTTTTGCTTTAACTTTCGATTGTCCGTTTACATGTTTAGGATTTATGGATGTTTCAATCTGTTGTTGAATGATTTTTACATCTTTCCTGGCTTGTTTAATGCTGGACGTATTATTGAGAATGATATTTACTCTTGGATGGCATTAGAAATTATTCAAGCAATACCCATATTTGGGCGGTACTGGGAAGAAAAGAGATTATACTAATTAGAGGTAATTTTAGGATCATAAAATTTATAGAAGTGCTGGATATGGTGACCTTCGTGGCTCTGTCAAATTGGCTAGCCTTTAGTATTGCTGTTTTTGTTTTATTTATTTATTTTTTTAACAATTACAATGGTTGTTCATTTCACCTCAATTACGGTTTGAACTTTGGATAAAAAAGATCGGTTTCTGGGTAGATTGAAGGGTCAGCTTGTGGATATAAAAAATTAAGAAGCCATAGAATGCAAGTGAGGCAGGACTGGGTGAGCTATTCATTGCTATTTTGAATTATAAGCAAATGATCTATCCTATTGAAGAATAATGATTGTTACATTTGCTATGAGAGTTCATCATAGGAAATCACTAGATCATTGTCAATGCTACATGAGAATCTAAAGTAATGTTACATTTATCCCAAATTTTTATTTTTTGTTGAAATCCTCATTATGTTTCAATGTTTCATCTAATCTTTTAGGTTTTTGACTGATATCAGGCACCATAAATTTTATATTCTCTTTTAGCCACGTGCTGCTATAGTGCTATTAAGTATTGGTTGATCAGTTTATAATGCTTTTTCTATTGGATTTTCTATTTTGTTAGTTTTTGATTTATACTGTAATTTGATATTAAGTAGTTCTTTTGAGTAATTTATAATATTATTTATGCAAATTGTTGTACTGATGTCTGAATCTAAAATGGATGAAAATGAGACTGTGAAACATATAAGGAATGAAGGTAATAAAAATGAAGATAATTCTGAAATTGATTGTGACAAAAATTCTAAGAAAAGATTTGGGTATGGACTCATTTTATCGAGAAAAAAAAATCTGATGGATCAATAACTATATGCAAAATTATAAAAAAGCATTAAGTGGTAGTACGAAAGGAGGAATAAGTCATCTTAAATGGCATCTTGAAAATGTTTGCAAGAAATATCAAAAGAATCCAGTTAATCAAATGTTGGTAGTAGCAAGTTCAAAAGATTCGGTGAAGTTTTTTAAATTTAATCAAGAAGAGAGCAGAAAATTACTTGCAAAATTTAGCATATGTGCCAAGCTTCCATTTCGTGTTATTGAGCATCTTGTTTTTTTAGATTTTATGAGATCTGTTTAGCCGTTGTTTAATATTATTGGTCGTAAGACAGTAAGAATTGACTGTATAGCTTTATACCAAGTAGAAAGGAAAAAATTATTTGATACATTTAAGAAATTAAGTTCTCGGGTTAGTTTCACTACTGATATTTGGGCATCAAATCAAAAATTGATTATATTTCTCTTACGGCACATTATATTGATTCTGACTTTATTCTGCATAAGAAGATAATTAGTTTTAAGAAACTACCATATCCTCATACAAGTTTTGCAATTGAAGATGCTATTGGAAAGTGTCTTCTTGAATGGGAACTAGATTCTAAAATATGTGCTATTACTTTAGATAATTGCTCCATAAATGATGCTGTAATTAGAAGGATTCAAGATTATTTTTCTTACGGAATGTTATTTAATGGGGAGTATAGTCATATTAGATGCTGTGCACATATATTAAACATTATGGTTCAGGATGGGATGAAAATAATTCATGAAGCTATTGAATGCATAAGAGAGATTATTAGATATGTATCTGCATCTCCATCTCGAATGCAAGGATTTAATGAAATTGCACAACATATGAGACTTCCTATGAAAAAAGGACTCAATTTGGATGTTGCTACAAGATGGAATTCCACTTATGAAATGTTGACTAATGCAATTACTTATAAAGATGTTTTTATTAGATATGCAACTGAGCATTCATGCATATATCCTAGCAATGATGAATGGAAACAAGCTGATGTAATTCTTAAATTTTTAGAAGGCTTTCTAGATGCCACTAAAGTATTTTTTGGTTACAAGTATCCCACATCTAATTTCTACGTAAAAGAAGTTTGGAAAATTAGGACTTTATTGATGAATGAGAGTGTTGATACCAATGTAATTATGATATACTAAAGCAGTTGACAAAAGGGATGCAAAAGAAGTTCAACAAATATTGGTCTTAGTGCAATATTTTATTGGTCATTGCTTCTATTTTGGATCCGAGGTCAAAGTTGATATTTATAGAGTTTTATTATCAAATAGAATTTGATGCAGAAGAGAGCAAGAAGAAGATTGATGATATTCGTGCTTGCCTTTATAAATTTTATAATAAGTATGCAGATGCAACAAGAGTGCAGCCTTCTATAGGTTCAAGTGAGCTAACAGCTGGTTTTGATGGACAAAAGGATATAAATTCAGTTTCTACTTTTAATTTGAGTAAAATAAAATTTGGTATAGATTTTGTTCAGTTTAGAAATCAAAGTTCTTCGAAAAGGCCAAAAAGATCAGAGCTAGATAGTTATTTGGATGATGATGTACTTTCTGATTTGAGGGACAAATAGTTTGATATCTTGACATAATGGAAGAGCAATGCGGCAATCTATCATATATTATCGAGAATGGCAAGAGATATTCTCGCTATTTCAGTCTCTACTGTTTCATCAGAATCGGCATTCAGCACTGGCGGTAGAGTTGTAGATCAGTATCGGAGTTCATTGAGCCAATCTACTGTTGAGGCCTTAGTTTGTACTTAAGATTGGCTTCATGAAGAATATGATGAAAGTATATAAATATTTTAAATTTATATTATATTTTTTATTTGCTTATAGTATTTATATTTTGAAAATTTATGATTGATATATATGTTAACAGTTATAAGTAGCTTAATGCGGATGATGGCATCCCGGAGCAAGCCAAGCAGTAAAGTTGGAACATGGATGTAATATTATGTAAGCATCTTTAAAATTTATTTTAATCTATATGAAGTTACAGATTTTCATATTTAAATTTCTTCATCTTCTAATTATTTAGTTTATTCTAAATGCAGATTTTCATGATAATGAATGAATGAAGATGAAGGTTGCTTCTTGTATTTTGGTATGGGCTAATCAATCTCTTTCTTTTAATTAAAAATTGGTGTGTGACAAGTGTCAAACGAGATGGGCACTAATGATTGATCTCATTGCCAAATCAGCTCCGTAAATAAATTTTTCTTTAGGCACTAATGAGGCTATTCCATATGAATTGGCTGTTATTTTGCAGGAAGACTGTAGTCGGAAAATTAGGGAAAGAAGACTGTACTAACAAGGAGATCTACATGCAGATTTTGTTCAAACTGCTACTTACTTGGGATTCTTTAAAAGTTGCTTCCTTCGGAGAGAGGAGTTTAGGAACCTGTCCTTTTCTTGTCTCTAACTTGTACCACTGTCAGTGCAAGTTTGCAACAGAATTTTCTTAAGCAAGCTGTAATCATAGCTTCTAAGGCTATCTTTGTCGTTCAAAAATTGTTTGCTTGTTTTTATTTCCCTAATATTTATAGTAGTAGTTTGATGGTCAAGTAATTTCTTACAATTCAAGTAATTTCTTACAATTCAGCAATTTGGTTTCCTGTGCTTGAGAATTGAAATATTCTGGTAATGAACATAATTTGTAGTTAATGGGTTCCTGAAGGACTGGGTGCACATGAAACATGCTGAAGCTCTTTGGTTTGCTGCCTCCCGTTCTTCTTTATTATAGCAGCTTCAGATGGTAGGAATATGTGAATGTTTTGACACTGCCATTGTTTTATAATTTTCAGCAAGTAGGAACTGCATTATGTAGTTTTATCTGGGATCTGCAGAATGAACTTCATTTCAGAAGGAATTTTAGTAAATATAGAATAGTGATACAAATATTGTAATACCTCCCTATGTCACTATATAATCTTTGATGTCAATTATTGTGATGTTAAGTTGTTCATCATTGTTTTAAGACGAATCATTTGCTTCAGATTTGAATGCTTTTGTTAGTGCTAGTAATGGATTGGATTTAGGTCTTGGATCTGAAGGCATATTCAGTAATCCAGATCTATATCCAATCCTTAAAATGATTGGTGGTTTCTTTACAGGTTCCAATCTTTGAATTTAAACCTTCTAAGAAGGTACCATGCTTGAATTTTTTTCCTGCCCAAAGGTACCATGCTTGAATTTGCCGGCTGTGTTGCTCATTACAGGATGAAGTTGATAAGCTTCTGCACGCAACACTTAGCAAACGGGAGAGAGCCATAATGAGACTCTATTATGGCATAGGCGGCGAATGCCATACGTGGGAGGAGATCAGCAGGCAGTAAGTAGAATCCCAGAATGTGTTGTTTTCAGAGGTTAAATACAGCCACCCCTGTACTGCACCTAATCAACAGACCTTACACCCTGCAGTGACATGGAATTAGTAAACTTTGTTGTCAGTTTAGGTCGGCCCGATTAGGTTCGGACCAGGCCGATTAGGTTAGGGCCGGCCTGATTAGGTTCGGACCAAGCCGATTAGGTTAGGGCGGCCCGATTGGGCCCGGGCCGGGCTCGAGCCTCATGTTTTGAAAAATTTTTTGGCCGAAGCTCGGCTCGAAGCCCATAGAAAAATTATGGGCCGGGCTCAGGTAGGGGTGTGGCCCAGCCCAGTTTCAGCCCTATTCATGGTGATGGCAATGTTGACTTGATGATTCATTCTTGGTTGTGGACACTAATTTGATCTATATCCTAGTTGTCTGCATCTATAATAAACATTTGGCATAGGTCATGCATAGGGATTTTGGATAACTGGTTTACCCTTGCTTGTTTCCTCATCTCTTCTTTGGATTTGATCAGAATGAGCGTCTCCAAGGAATGCCTGTTCCACTTTGGAGGCTTTAGTGGTAGTGCAGGATGGTTAATCCTCGATACACCTAGCAACATGGATAGCATCGTGCATCCTAACAATAGGTTGCAATTGCATCCGATCTTAGATGAATTGTTGGAGTCCGGTAATAAAACAAGCAACCTTCTGGGATTCGGTCTCATGTAGTTAATTGGGGGCACAAAGTCATCGGAACTTCGAAGCATACTCACCCATAGAACAACTTTTCTGACGACAATTATGATATTGCTGATATGAAAACTGATCATAATCTAACGGAAAGAATTCGGCCTCAATCATCCTTTGCATCTTTGCGTAAGTTGCAACCGGTGGTTTGAGCAAATAACACTGAGTGCGATGAACTTTTTCCCACTAGGCTACACACCTTCTTGAAACTTGTATGCAGCAAGTCTCATCTTTTGCTCCTCAGGTATGCCTACATACTCAGAAGTTTTCTACCTCATAAAGCCATTGCAACACTTCCTTAACAGAGATGCAGCCACTAAATGGAGAAATCTGGTTCTTCATATTTCTCCCTCCAAACAAGTTCCTATGACCATGCTAGGATATTTCTTCTAGCAAATTGTCTTCGTCGCCTCTTTCTATCATATCCATAGAGGTGGGCTATGGGTACTTTGGATCCGGATATGATCATTTGCTCCTTCATATAGATTTTGATGATCCATCCTTGGGTTCAGGTTGTTATGGCCCTGACCCCTAAGACGGACATCAACACCCTGATAATGGTTGGTGTAGGTCTCCTCTTAGTTGTGGGGTGACCCACCATTTGATGTAGATTTCATACTTATACGTCCACTCCTAAATGGTGATTGATTACATCAATCCTATTCGATAGGTCTTGAAGTGCTGCCATCACATCCGCCAAAGAGAGGACCTCGAAGTGATTGCCTGCGAGGTTATTGCCGCTTGTAGCATCACCAGGGGCCATGAATTGAACGTTAAGGAAGACTTAAGGCTCTGATACCACCTGATGCAGTTCGAAGTATGGAAAAGACAAATCCGAAGTACCTTTCGGAGCTCTCAAATAACTCGAGAAGAAAACAAATGCCGAAGCGATAAAAGAACCTCCAAGATAATTGAGAATGGGAAAAATGATTCAATTCATTGATGCCAAAGACTTTTACGGAGTTACAATTTATAGGCACAATGACTTATGCTTGAAGAAAAAGAAATGACAAATAAGAAAACTCTTAGCTAGCTTTTCTTGCAGAAAAAAGAAATCTAAGTATAGAAATTAAATATTAGCCAAATAATTTGGCCAATACTTAATTAATATCTTTCATATATAAAAGATCCTATATCAGATGGATATCTTCTACATATAAAAGATCAGGTGGGTATCTTCCATATATAAAAGATCCTGCATCATTGATTAAGCATTTGAGTTGTTCTTGGGTTTGGTTTCATGTGTAGTTTTATCATTTTTCAATACTAACATTTTTTTTTTTTTTGTTCTTTTACTTTGCAATCTCTATCCTTTTATGTTTGTTCTGCTCTTCTAGGTTCTAATTTTTCTTTATTATAGCCTTTTTAGGGCAATTGCTTTAATATTTTCATCCTTATCTTATTTTAGTTACAATTTTTTTTTTTAATTGTTAGCAATTCTATGCTTTATTTATTGTATATACTGTTCAAAACTTTATTTTTTGATCATTCTTCTGATTAATGTAGATGTTTTTAAATATTTTGTGCTTTTCTATTTACTCATTTCATGTTGCAAATCTAACTTTGTATATTTATTCTTTTCTTCTATACTTGAGACTTTTTGTATTGTAATTTGTTTTTAAATACATTTATATTTTTGTCCTTATTTTATTTTATTTACAGTTGTTTTTCCTTTAATTTTTATATTGTCAACTGTCTGTTTTCTTTGTAGTAGCTTGTTACTTGTTCAAATCTTTCATTTTTCACTGTTCTTTTGAATTCATGAAGTTGCTTTTTTAACATTTTGCACTTTATTATTCAACTATTTTCTGGTTTTTTTTCCTTTCCTCGTTCTAGTCATTTTTTCCGCTTTGTTTAATGATAAGGTTCATGTATTGGTACTTGCTAGAAAGGCACTTATAAATCCAAAGAAAGACATATAGTAAACCCAGCATTTTAGTTTGATAACCCATGATATGTTCTTGTACTAAACTGTTCTTTCCTCGTCATTGCCTTATATTTTGGCTTCCAATTTTGGTTTTGTAAGATGTAATGCAAATTGGAAAGCCTTCGCAGTTTTTTACGGATGCATCTGTGTGTTTTGAGTACTCTAGTTCTACACACTTGTCAGCTAGTTATATCATTCAACATTAACCATGGGTTTTGTTTTTTCTGTCGCCATTATGAGAACTAGTTTGTTGGTGTGGAGTGGCCATATAGTGTTAGCAGCGAAACTTGGTCTCAAAGTGATGTTTGAGTGGGGCCACCACCAACAAAAGTCAACACATTACATGTCCTATGGTTTTCTGCATAACCAGGGTTAGAAAAACCATCCATTGTGGCCTTGTATGGATGCATCATTCAGCATGTATTGTATCAACTGGGTTCAGGTACCCTACAGCTCGAGGCACCCCTATTTTTCATGAACTAGGTCTGAACTATTTTGGTCATGCTGGATTGTAGTGGAAAAAGCTCAAATAGTTTGGTATTGAGTAGGACTCCTATAAAAGCTTCTTTCCACACCATTTGGATGTAGGAATTGCAATGACAGACAATTGGTGGATTCTCATAATGAGAACTTGCACCTAAACACAACTCAATTACTAAATGCAAGTAGTTTATTAAACACAACTATCTTGTTAAATCTGATTCATTTAGTAAATGTTATATGTCTCAACATGCATAACCCATCTAACAAACTAGTTAGGTCAAGTACCCTGTTCAGGTGCCATTACCATTCTATAATAGGGTTTGAAAAGACATGGTACAGTATGAGACATTGGGAAATACTGCATGTCGGTATGGTACAAAACTGCAAACTAGCATAGTACGAGACTGCATATTGGTGTAGTACAATCGTATCCAGTATAGTATGGTACCAACTAATATGGCAAATCTTGGCAATCAACTATCAAATAGAAAGCTTGTCTCATTGGCAGAAAATAATTGTTCTCAGAAGAAGAAGAAGAAGAAGAAGAAGATCAGTAAGTCAAGTGGGACGAGGAAGAGCTAGTGCATGCGCATCAAGATGAAGCTTTGGTAGTCTACTGCAGCTTGAATACAACTATAATAGCTGTCGCAAAAGATTGGTTAAACCATAATATCTTCCACACTAAATCCACTTCACATGGCAAGATGGAGGAATCCACCTAAACTTTGATGTCCCAAGTACCTTATATGTGTGAGGATTTATTTTTGGCATGGGGTCATCAGATGTTGCCGATTAAGGTCTAGATCTTGGCTCAGCCATGTTGGGTACATTAGACAATGAATGCTACCTGCATCTTGCTGAAAAACAAGATCAAACTATTATGTCTCCTTGGCACCCAATCAGTAGTCCTATTATTGGACTAGTACCACATCGTAATAGAGGTGAGATTGTTCAGAATCCTTGTGAAGATTTTGAGGACATGCAAGGAGGTCTGCTATATTGAGGTGAATGAGACAAACAGAAGCAAAAATTCAAAACCTTTCTTGATTGAAAGAAACAAAAATCTGGTACAGCGGAGAATAGATTTTTTCAAACATGACTGTTTCGATGCACTTCCCATGACCTCCATGCATACTTGTGGCTTGTAGATAAATTGGGCTACCCTAGAAGAACCTACAAGTTCTCCAACGGGTCCACCATGTGTCCATTTGGCAATGCTCTGGGCTTTACAAATTTCTCCAATCAAGTGGTTCCAACTCAGAAATTTGTGGAGGAGTTGTTTTTCAATAAAATTGCGGATCAGTTTTCTACAGAATCTGCATATGTTCCACCATATTCTGCTATTTTAGTTGAAGTTTAGAATTGCAACAAAGACATAACATTGGAGATCGAAGTGATCAACATAGGAAGTGTTGATGGCAGTGATGCTTTACTCACAATTGCTTGCGGGTTGCAAAAAAGATGGATTATGTCAAATTGTAATGATGGCATGGAAAGACTTTTGAGAGAAGGATCTTAAATTTTTGGACATGGTGCTTTCGAAGGACAAAGTGTTAGGACTGGTGCCGAGGGGAACATTTTCAGCATCCATGATTTTGTTGCCAAACTTAAGGAGATGAATCAGAATGCTAGTGAAGACACTGGAGCAAAGGGAACTGCAAAGAGTGTAGGCCTGAATCCAATCTTAGACCCCTTGCAGTGTCCTTCAACATGGTTGCTGGAGCTTTAGAGAAAATAGGGAAACATAATTGAGCTTTCATTTGCATGCAATGTTTCCTTGGTCCATAGAACCTACTTTTCCTGCTCTTCAAAGGGGATCCAACAAATTCTATCTACATGGAAGTGGAACTAAGGAGGTTATCCTTCAAACGAACACTTTCTCTTATAGAAATCTTGATAAAATCGCAGGTGAAAGTCAAAATCAAGGTCCGCTGTACCGGTATTGGATTCCATACCGGTGGCAGACCAGTACAGTATCGATACCGTACCATATCGACACACGGTACACTTCGGCGTACCGATTCAGTACTGGTATAATTTTTTTTTGTTTCATTTTTTTTGGGTGTTCAAGTTATTAATTCATAAATACAACTTCAAAATTACATTATATTGTATATTCTTGACATATTTGGATTCAATTTTTGAGTTCGGTAGCGGTACAGGGACTCTTGATCCAAAATTTTAAATATATATTTATTTACATTATATTACAACTATATCATTCTAAAATTAAAATGAAAATATATAAATGTGCATTAAAATGTATCTAAACTTTTAACGTACAAAGCACAAAAAATGATATACTAACCTCAAGATCTGCTCTGCATTTAATATTTCGTTGAGTGTCTGTGACACTCATAGATATCTGGATCATTGGCATAATCTGAAGGGACATCAGTCTAACCCTCTAACCAAGATGCACTATACTCCTGAATATTCATCCCATAAGGCATCCTTTCTAGATTGTAAGACATCTCAGATCTCTCACTCAAACTTGGGCTCTGAGAAGTATCCTCGGGATGATGGTATGGCTGTGGAGGAGCCCATCCGAATATACCGGTAGCAAAATCTGATCCGTAAGATGCTCCAGACTGCATAGATAATAACCACTAGAAGACGATGCCTCGAATGCACCATATCCATATGGATCATAAGATCACTGCGGATAATAGGATCCATAATACAAGGATGATTCAGATACATCCATAGATCCTACTCCAAGTGCAAGATCGTCTGCAGCTGCATCGTGTGCTGGACGATCTTTAGGAGTCCGTTGTCTATATAAAATAGGCTCCCGATGATCTCTACCGACTTGTCCACCATAGTCTCTATCTTGTGTGGCATGTATAAATTGGGACTCACCGGTGAATCGAATATCATCCTGTGGTTATGTCTCATAAGCAGTAGTCTCTTGTTCTTCAATTCCTTCCTGATCATCAGATCCATGACTACTACTACTAGTATCATCATCACTCTCCCTGGTCTTTGAATCTGAGTCAGATAGCTTCCATACTTTCGAGAGTGGTGCACGTGCAACTGTCTTTTCTTTTTTCCCTTGTGCCCCTCTGTGACTTGAGTTTTCTATGATTGGGAGGATGGATGTCTTCTTACTGACTGTCGATCTCGTCTAAACATCTGTCGCTCGAGCCTCTACGAGGATGTATCGGACATCGAGTCATGTGATGAATGAGTCTCCTGTGTCCCCTCAGGCTGTGGCTGATCAGCTGGAACCTTGTGGAATATTTTTTTCTGCCTATTGCTTTTGATCCATCCTGATCTCCTTAGCTACCACACTGGTTGGTCGTGGAGGGGACCCCGACTCATCAAGCTCTGGCTCCTATTGCTGACTTGCAAGCCATCCGATGATCGGATTACGTCCTCGTCAGCATAATCATCTAGTATCGGATCAGTGTACTTCAGTTGTACTTCTTCCTGAATGTATTTTAACCTCAATCTCAGATTATAGTGAACATATACAAAATCACTGAGATATTCTTATATCAGACGATTTCTCTGTTTGCTATGGATAAGGGTGAAAGTCGACCAATTGCACTCACAACCACTAGCAGAGACTGTCCTGGGAAGAATACAGACAGCCATACCTCTCAAATGTTCTGCAGATATTTCAAAATGAATCTACCATTCAGCTGCAAAAGCAAAATTACATATCAAATTTTATGATATTATTAAGCAAAATTACATATGAATCTATGCTGCTCATTATTGATATGTAATTTATCTGGATTAATCTGTCTTTTGCTTACGACAGCTGATGGGATTTTAAAGCTATCTGATCCCTCTCTAAACTATTTCATCTGTAAAAAAATATTTATTAAATTTATAAATATATCGTTGAGTACAGATCGAATTCAGTTGAATAATCACATCTGTTTTAAACTAGCATATCTCTTGCAGACATAACGATACGATTTCTGGATCGGACATCATTTTATATATCACATTATAAAGAGCAGCAAGAAGCTCGTTATCTATATCTATCCGAGAAATGGTATATTGAAATCTCGGATTCAAATAATAAACTGTAGATAAATTTCATAATTGATTAAATATATTTTTATAAACATAAAAAAAAATATATTTTAAAATTTTTTGAATCCGTGCTTACCGACTAGATGCAAATCTCTACCCATCTGATAGTCCCAACGGCGCTCAATGATGTTACTGTATTCTTGAGCATGCTTCGGATCATTCTCACTGATCTGTTTCTTTGCCCTCTCCATCATGTAATATAAGAAGCTCATTTGGAGGTATCTTTCACTATCCATAGTGCGAATCATCTCATATAATGGCTTAATAGCCTTCATTACCTTCTTAGCCCGCTGTCAGAATGACTGACTCGTCATCAAGTTCTCCACATGACTTCCATCAATGTCGGCTTTCGCATATCTGCTCTCCTGCCACTCGGCACTGACAAACATCTGACGTAAGGCTGCTTTCTTTTGAAGAAAACTATCAAGTGCTATGTAGGTAGCAAATCGTATGATATCCGATTTTAAGATCTCCCACCCCAGTATACGTCCGCATCAATGAAAGAATCCATGTGTGATTGTAGATGAATCTAGTAATAGTCTGGGCAATCTCTACTATATGCTACACCCTACGAATCTTTTCAATATCCATCAATATAAGATCAATACAATGTGCAGCACATGGGATCCAGTATATCTACGGTCGCTGCTCCGTCAGCAACTCTCCAGCAGCCTTATATTGTGGTCCATTATCTGTGATGATTTGCACGACATACTGCTCACCCACTGAATCAATCACCTCCTCCATCAAATCAAGGATATATGTGGCATCGTGCATCTTATCTGAAGCATCAATTGATTTGTGAAAAAATATTCTTTCATCACAGTATGTCAAAAAATTAATGATGCTCCGTCTAGTAAGATCGATCCAACCATCACACATCACTGTCGGTCTGTATGTAGGTCATTTATTCTTGTAAGAAGCAATCCATCTCTACAGATCCTCCTTGTTACTATCAAGAAGCTAACTATAGATGTCCTGAGGTTCTGGTGGATCTACACCCTGGTCGGCAGCCTCAATGGCTGAAATGACAGATCGATAGTAAAGATTGTCTACTGCATTTGCTGGAATATAGCTGAAATGAAATCATGATCCAATAGCTCATCACATATCCTTCTTCTTATCTTTTTTCACCATAGTGTCAATCCTCTGCTGCTTTGAATCTTTACTGAAAAAAGCATGTGGATCCAAATCATGGATGGTGACTCCTACTGGAATATCTCTGGAGGACCTGCCATAAGCTCCCAACAAAGATAACATGCTATGTCTGCTCCCTCTACCACCGGGCTCTCTGACTGAGGTAGTCCTCCTGAACTCAAATTCTCCCCCATCGATCACTGATTCAAATCCCGATTCGTAGTATGATGGTTCAAATCACTCTCTATACCGGGCCATCTCTTTCTGCCGGTACTGATCAGTCAAACTCGTCTGAATGACAGCCTCAATTTGTGCCTCATCATCTGGAGCGGAAGCCTCCTCTGACTCTCTAGAGTAATAAGAAGGTGGCTCTGCAGCTCGACGGTCCACTTTCGTTCTTTTTTGCTTTGTCTTTTTCTTCACTGCTTTAGAATTAGCAAAGTGCTTTTTCATCAACTGTAGGATATCCTGCGGATATTGCCGACATATGGACACATCAGGATAATCACTAGCCAGGTACTGCTTCAACCTAGTCATCCCTCCTTTGAACTCTATGTTGCACCATTTGTATCTCCAATGATACCGAGCCGAGAGCATCTCGCCATGATCCCAATCAATGTCACGCTCTGAATCTTTCTTCTTACTCATTTCTGCAAGTATAACAAAATACAACAGTTTAATAATTATCAAAAAATATTATATATAAATTAAAAAATTATAAATTTTAAAAAAATATATTATATATTTCAAATAATATTTTTAAATTAACTGTAATATAATATTAATTTTATATATTTTTTATTTGATAATATTTTTTATTATTTAAATAATTATAAAAATATTTTTTAATTTCAAAAATTTTAAAAAAATTCAAGGTTAGATTCAAGTAGCTTGATTGCTTGAACCATTCTAAACATGATTCTGAAACTCTGATTTTTTATTTTTTTAATTTATTTTTTTAATATTTTTTACGAATAAATATATATTAAAGAATATATAATTAATTAAAGTCAACGAATGTCATGCTCTGAATTTTTTTTCTTACAAATATCTGTAAATATAACAAAACATGATAGTTTAATAATTATTAAAAAATATTATATATAAATTTAAAAAAATTTCAATAATAATTTTAAAACTTATAAATTAAAAAAATATGTTATACACTTCAAATAATATTTTTGAATTAACTAAAATATAACACTATTTTTACATATTTTTTATTTGATAATATTTTTTTATTATTTAAATAATTATAAAAATATTTTTTTAATTTTAAAAATTTTAAAAAAAATTGAGATTAGATTTAAGTAGCTCAAATCATTCTAAACATGATTCTAAAACTTTGATTTTTTATTTTTTTTGAATTTATTTTTTTAATAATTTTTTTATGAATAAATATATATAAATATTTAAAATATATATAATTAATAAAAATTAATGATTTTAGTGTCATCATGTAGATCTTCCAAAGATCTATCATATATGATCAAATCATACCAAAATCATAAAATTTTAGCATGATTTTCTCTTATTTTCATTCTTCTTCGTTCTTATCTTTTTTTAATAACAAAAATATAAAAAATAAAATATTTATTAAAAAAATAATACATTATCTTACTTCTGGCCAAAAATTAGCATCTCCTCGAACCAGTGCTGTAATTTGACAGAATTTTTTTTTTCTTTTTCTTATTTTTTCAACGTCTCGTTGAGCCTCAGATGAGCTCGGGAGTTCTCTGAGAGCTCTTGAGTCTTTCAGAGAAGACAACCCACCTAGGCTGTCACTAAAAGACAGTCCAGGCCCCACCCCACTCCCCCCTCCTACTTTTTCATGTGAAGAATGTCGGTACGGTTCGGTTCAACACCGAACCAAACTGTACCGGTCCATACCGTCCGATTTTGGGCAGTATGGAGCCGAATCATGCCGAACCGTCCAGTTCGATGCGGTTCGGTAGTGTTTTTCGAAAAAAATGATCGAACCGGATCGACTGGCTGCCGATTCGGTTCGGTACGCCCCGTATCGGACAGTTCGGCCCGGTATAGCGAACCTTGGTCAAAATACTTCTCAAATACAAAGAAGTTCAACAGGAACCACAAGGACTTTTACAACAAGAAAGCTAACCTAGTTCGAGTCAAAATTAAGGATTATTTAGATATTTGGTGGCTTAACTACATCTACAAATGGAACAGGGATAATGGTAAGACCTAACTGCTCTGGATAATCAGTGTTGTTGTCAATATTCAGCTATTCTTCAATGTAGTTGAGCACTTCTTCACCATTGTAACTAAGGCTTTGATTCTACAGCCAGGTACTTCAGCTTATTGAGAGTCCAAACTTCTCATTTGATATTGTGTTCGCAAACTTTTCTTCGACGGCTTCAGCGACCATACCTTGCTTTGCACAAGGATAATGCCACTGATCCATCACTGCCTCGAGTCATCAAAATCTCTAGAATAGCAACTTTCAAGATTCTGAAGCATATCAATGGTAATGTCTACAAATTGAACTTTTTAGAGACTATTTCATCTGCAATATTTAACATGACTAACCTATTGTCTTATGAAGGCCAGGAAGACTAAGAAGATCTAGACTCGATGGCGAGTCTTCTCCAATTGGGGGAGTACGATGCCGGAGCTCCTAGGACACATGCTGCCTCACAAGTTGCAAGTCCCAACCCATGAATTGCAGGTCCTAGTTCAGGGGGTGGGAAACTGATACAAGTTTTATCTTGTTAGGAAAGTTTAGTTAATTGTAGGAAGTTTTGATTTTTGTGAATTTTTCTTTTGACAAATTTTGATGCTATTAGGTAATTTAGTAGTTAGGATTCTTCACTTTAGAATAGAACTTAGAATCTCGCATTGAAATGTTGAAGAAAAGAATCCTCTCAAACTACTTATAAATACCTCTTTTGGGGCTCCGATTGTAATCATCCTAGAGAAACTTGAGGTATTGATTAGTGGAGATTCTATTGTGGAAATTATTCTTCCCATATTTTCTTTATGTTCTCTCTTTCCTCTCTTTTGGTGGACTTCTAGGGCTTTCTAGTGAGTATGTGAGAGCTGTCCCCTTGGAGTGGCCTGCCAAAGTGGTGTTTTAATTCAACCTTGGAAGAGAGCAGTCCGCCCCATGTTCCTCTTGCAACTATCATCTGTCCGTTCTAATATCTTGTAATGTTCATGCCATTGTAGTTTTCTGCTGTGCTACAATAGGTTGCACCAACATACCCTTCCTCCTTCAACTTTTCAGCCCATGTTCAACACGTCCCTAGCATCAATGACATGCTGCCATCCTGCCCTATCCAAAACATGCGATGGGGGATGTCCTATGATGCACCAAATAGGTTGTTAGGATGACAATGTGATGGGCTCATCTTGACCTTTTGGATGGTGTTCTTATCCCAACATCCTGCTGGATGTCCCACAAGGACTTGAATCCTTGTGCTAGACGTTGCATGAAATCAATTTGTGGTAGTTGGTGGTCATATCCATCATTTGTTTGGACTTTGTTCTTCTTCTACATAACTCTGCAAAAATTTTGTGTCACATACTATTTGCGAAGCTAGTTTCCAATCCATGATTTATTCTCTCTTCTCAAACCAAAATAGTATCCTTAGTTCTTCTTTGTGCCATATAACTGTCCAATAGATTGTTGGTGGTGACCCCCCTTCTCAAACCAAAAAACGTGGGTATATGTGATGCGTGATCTTATTTTCAATCTGCACAATCTAGTAGTTTCTTTGATTCTTTTCTCTAGTGGCAGTCAAGGGTCAGGTAAGAGTTCACTATTTTTTTTTTCCCTAACCTTCTCCTGTTATTCTGTTTTGCAGTAAATATAGACTTTGTGGTTGTGTCAATTTTTTTTCTTTGTTATGACTGGTTTTGTATTACCTGGGTTTTTTTTTTCCCCCAAGTCTGTGGTCGATGCTCTATGGAGTGAGAACATTCAGGGTTTGTTATATTGCTCATCATATGGAGTGAATATTCAAGGCTCACAGTGGTTTTCATCATCATCCATAGGATAGCAGCCCCTATAAATGTTGTTTTTGACTTGTTAAATTTGGTTTGTTTCCCCTTAAAATATTTAATGCTTTTTTTAATATTTGTTTTATTGGAGAATGTTGGGATGCAAGGCCTCATTGGCCATGTCATTTTCACACCTGCTTTCCACTTTCTCACATTCATACTTTCACCCAATCTGTTAATTGCTCTTGCCCACGGCTTGATTTCGTGGCCACATCCTTGATCACAAGTTTTATAGGGGTACTTGTTGAAATAATTGCATAGTCAATGTAAGTGTTGCAGTATATCATGGTTCCTTATCTATTGTATACCACTTCCAAGGAAAGAGAACTTGAAAGACTTTCCGGCTACTATACAGGAACAACATGGGTGTAAGACTAACCTGTGGGCAGTCCATACTTTTTAGTGGGCCAACCTAAGACTTGCACTGGGCCAACTCCAGGAACCACACTTCTCACTTAATCACAGTTACTTTCATCTCCCGGAATCCTATCACTTCTGACCAGGTGGATATTCCTTTCCTTAGAAAGGGTGCCTGCACCAGAGCCAACGAGGAACCTCACAGGCACAGCCTCTTACCAAACAGACCTCACTGAGCAGCTTTCACTCTCGTAGCAAAGCAAGAAGCAATGCTTATCATACTTCATTCTTAAGATAAGGAAGGAAGGTTAGACATTTATTTATTCTATGTTTATTCATTACCTTTAGCTTCTGATCAATAGAAATCAATGCTATGTGATCATTCGAGTGACACATACTGTTGGGAAAACCGACCGACCTTCGATTTTGATCACTACAACTTCGATTATGCATCGGTCGAATAGATAGTTCTGATTCTTCATTGACTGATCGAGCTAATTACGCCGACCTATTGTCGGCTAATCAACTAAGATCGATTGACCGACTAGTATTCAACTACCACCGATCGACAGCGAACGACTTAGACCGTCGGCATGACAGAACTAATAGCCGACAGTCGCTCATAAATTCTACTGACATAAAGTCGGTTGTACCAACGTACGGTCGGCAATCTGCTCAACATACCATAACCATCACAAACGGTTATCGACTACGTATCGTGGCTATTAAGGGAAAGTAACGTCTCACTAATTCTATATTTATGGTCTGACAATTTAGCACCATAAAAAGCGAAACCACATGCTCAACGGTTGCACCAGAATCACCTATAAAAAAGGAAGATAAGTGAACAGTACGGATAAGCCAACTTTGGGTCAAAGCTCTGCTACTTCATACAATCAAAGTTACTGTTCACCAACTTCCTCTGACTTAAGCGTCGGAGGGTCTCCGTCGGATACCAATCCGATCTGTGTGGATACTATATCGTAGGTGCTCGATACCGACGACAGATGACGGAGAGTTGGCCGCAACAGATTGGCGCGCAGGGAAGGAGATAGAAAGAGACAACATTTCAATATGACGAAAATCAGAGCCCAACGCTCGACTGCAATCGGATCAGCAAGACACTCTTCCCATCGGGAAGAGATTTCTCCCCCTCCTCCAGTAGCAGAGCCTAGTTCCTCACGTCCCGTGATTACCACGGACGTCCAGATTGCTGCACTCGTGCAGCAAATGAATGTTCTTACGGAGGTAGTCAAAAATTTTCAACAGCAGACCCAACAGTAGCCGCCAGCAAAACAACCGACAGCATATTCGGTGCCGTCCAAGCACAGCCGCCACCATCTGTGGCGATCACCTTCCCCTTCTCCGGAGCGGCCGTCTCAGCTCTCTCGCCGCGATGAACAGCGATATTCTCAACACTCGCCGTACCGCCCATCATTCGCGGCGTTCTTCTTCTTCTCATCTCGACTACATTAGGAAAGAAAAACAGCCGCGGACATCTGCTTCTCCTTCAAGCTCGTCGGGGGGTTCTACTCCCGAAGTTTCTCAGTAGCGTCGGTTCGATGAGTATGAATGCAAGCTTCAAGAAGTCAACCACCGACTCACCCAACTTCAGGTGGAAGGTCGGAAGTCCTCCAACGACTACGATTTTCACACCGTCCAGCCTCTCTCTCGGCACATCTTGGACGAACCGATCCCATCTCGATTTAAGATGCCGCAAGTAGAACCATATGACGGTTCCACCGATCCAATTGACCATCTTGAGAGCTACAAGGCTCTCATGACAATTCAAGGGGCAACCGACGCCCTCTTATGTATCGATTTTCTGACAACTCTTTAGAAAGCTGCTCGAATCTGATACTTCGGGCTTCAGTCGGAAAGCATATACTCCTTTGGGCAGTTAGAATATTCTTTCGTGGCTCACTTCAACACCAGTCGAAGGCCGCCATACCTCCGACAGTCTCTTCTCGATCAAACAAGGAGAGACTGAGACACTTCGAGATTTTGTGGCCCGTTTTAATGCGGCCACGCTTAAGGTCAGAGACCTCAATGAAAATATGGCCATATCGACCATGAAAAGAGGTCTGAGGAATCTCGATTCACATATTCTTTGGACAAGACTCCCTCGGACTTGTGCCAAACTTCTGGAGTGTGCATACAAATATATGCGCACAGACGAAGGAGCTTCTGACCGACGTCAGACAGAAGATAAAGGTCAGAAAAAGAAGAAACAGAAGAAGAGAGGAGCTCCGGCCGAATCGAGTCGGCCATCTTCTAATAAACAAGCTTCGTCCCGACGACGGAGTTCAAAGTCGAGTTACGGCAGGTATGACTCCTATACTCCTCTTTCTGCTCCTCATGCGCAGATCCTTATAGAAATCGAAGGAGCGGAATACCTACGACACCCTCCACCGATGAAAGCATTGCCGAGGAACCACGACCGGAGGAAGTATTGTCGGTTTCATCGTGATCATGGTCACAATACCGAACAATGCATTCAACTCAGGGATGAGATAGAAGCCCTGATTCGACGAGACTATCTTGGAAAGTACTGAAAAGATCCGCCGACATAACTTTCTGCCGATCGATGACCTCAGCCGCAAACTGAGGAAGCTGTAAATAATCAGCTGACTGCAGGGGTGATCAACATAATCTTCGGACGACCGAATTGGGGGGCAACTTCCGAAGAAGAGTCGACGAAACGACGACGACTCAACAATGTAATAATTTTTTTGGAAGAAGATGTTCGGAGAATTCAGACTTTCCATGATGATGCTATTGTTGTCTCGACAACGATAGCAAATTATGATGTAAAAAGAGTCCTTGTAGATAATAGAAGTTCAACTGATGTTCTGTTTTACTCGATTTTCTTCGAATGCGACTACCGACTGACCAACTCAGAAGAGTCTCGACTCCATTGGTCGGCTTCACAGGAGATGCTGTCACAGTAGAAGGAGAAATCTCTCTCCCCTTAACTGCTGAAATCGAACCACAACAGAGCACTGTTTTCATAACGTTCAAGATGGTTCGAGTACCTTCGACTTATAACGTCATACTCAGACGACCTAGGCTTAATGCTCTGAGAGCAGTGGTTTTGACATACCATTTATTAGTTTGATTTCTGACGAGATATGGGGTTGGAGAGATGCGTGGAGATCAACAACTTGTCCGACGCTGCTTCCTTGTCTCCACCCAAAATAATAAACCTAAAGACTCCTTATCTGTCGATAAATTGGACCAAAAAGAGAATCAAGAGATGGGTGAACTAGCTGAACAACTGGTTTCTATCCCATTAAAAGAAGAACCCTAAAAAATGGTCTAAATTGGATCGCAGCTACCCAACTCAGAGCGGCAACAATTAATAAAATTGCTCAGAGCCAACGCCGATATTTTTGTTTGGTCGGCCACCGATAGTGCCAGGACTGCTCAAAAACTGATGCCGACGGAGCATCGGGTTCCACAGCCAATGTTGAAATGTCGACTAGAGCTGGTGTTTGACGTTTCTTCGACGGCCGCAAAGGTCCGGCCTCAGATGCTGCTCTCTTCTTGATAGCATGCTGACGAATATTGGCGTTCGACACTTGCATCCTCTACTGCATGGCTGCAATTACAACGAAAGTCAGTACAATTCAGTAAGTAAAAGAAAAATCAGAAATAACCAACCAATTATACTATACCTAGACGAGGGACCAAAGTAAGACCGGCATCATAAAGGGCCTGTTCGGTTACAAGCTCTTTCTGTTTCGGGACCGCCATGTCTTTCAGCCGGTAAAAGTCTTCTTGGTCTTCGACCTCTACTGGGCTGTTGTCGTTGGGACCGATTCATGGATTGTCCTAACGAGAAGAAAAATCTCAAGGAAGGAAAGAAGAAGCAAAGAAGAACTGGTTCTTCCATCCATGAATGGATGATGGAAGATCGGCAATAAAGGATAGATCTTTTGGAGGTTGAAGAACCACCACCCTCGGACCTTCGGATGAGGTCGGAGGACAAAGAAGACTCGAAAAAGAGAAGGACGAGGCATGGTCGGCAACATCCGATACAATAAAGCAAAACTAATTATCAACCGAACTGAGTTCGGTGCCAGCTGAGCCGGACAAAGTCCGTAATAATCCAAAATATTTCAGACAAATTTTGAGATCGAAAATTGAAGATCCGCCCGAAGATCTTTGACATAAAAGGCCATCTGACCCAAAGGAGGGTTATTCACCCAACCATCGGCTCCAAGGATGAAAAGTTGAAACAGCTTCGGAAACAGAACTGCTCCCCGAGCCGCTCAACGTTCTGTTCCGAAAGTGAAGAGACCTCCACCTCCGGACTTGATTGGGATCGTCCCGAGAAAGAGAAGTCTTAGCCATTAGAGCAACTCTAAAAAAGACGAGGATTCTAGAGGAAAGAACTCAAAAAGAAAAACGAACTTGCCTAAAAGTTGGAGCGATAATCTCGAATGTTGGGGCAACAATTCGGCAGAGTCTCTGAACCAAAGACAGTGAAAAGTAAAAATTTGACTGAGAACGATCCTATATATAGGATCCCTCAACGGTCGAGATGAAGATGGTCAAATCGAAGATTTACCAGATGATGACAAATGGCAACATCTGGACCAACCATTGATCGGATGGTTCGACGCTCCTACTCCAAATCAAGCCACGTCACCTCTATCTGCATGAACAACTCCGACCCAATAACATTCGGACACGTGGCCAAATCTACTTATCAAAATCATATCGTCCGATGCTGAATCGATTTTCCGAAACGATGCCTGATACTGACAACTGATACCGAATTGATCGATCAGTGCGACAGACGACTGTACCTGCCAACATGATAAAATAATCGATCACCCATATCTCGAAGAAAACAGTATCAAAATTGAGACTCAATGTGACAGAACTCTCTTCATCCAACGTGATAAACCATGTGCAATTCACACGTCGGCTCACTTTGGACTTGAGAGTGGGGGGCAACTGTTGGGGTAAACCGACCGACCCCCAACTTTGATCACTACGACTCCGACTATGCATCGGTCGAACAGATAGTTTCGATTCTTCATCGACCGACCGAGCTAATTGCACCGACCTACTGTCGGCTAATCAACTAAGATCGGTTGACCGACTAGTATTCAACTACCATCGATCGACAGCGGACGACTTAGACCATCGCATACGTCGGTATGACAGAATTAATAACCGATGGTTGCTCATAAATTCTGCCGACATAAAGTCGGTTATACCGACGTACGGTCGGCAATCTGCTCAACATACCATAACCGTCACAAACGGTTATTGACTACGTGTCGCGGCTATTAAGGAGAAGTAACGTCCTACTAATTCTATATTTATGGCCGACAATTTAGCGTCATAAAAAGCGAGACCACATGCTCGACGGTTATACCAGAATCACCTATAAAAGAGGGAGGTAAGTGAACAGTACGGATAAGCCAACTTTGGACCAAAGCTCTGCTGCTTCATACAATCAAAGTTACTGTTCACCAACTTCCTCTGACTTAAGCATCGGAGGGTCTCCACCGGACACCAATCCGATCTGTGTGGACGCTGTCTTGTAGGTGCTCGATACTAGTGACAGGCGATGAAGAGTTGGCTGCAACACATACATACATACATGATTGTTCAGAGTATTCTCCTTTTACATATCCTCTGTTTTTGTTTTGAATATTGATTTTTTTCAGTTTAAGCTGATTCAGGATCCTTTCAGCTAGGTTCACAAGCTGGCTAGTGCGGAAAATGTAGAGGAGGTTGTTTTTTCAGATAGTTAAAAGGTTACCAAAGAACATTAGAATTATTATGCAGGACATTGCATGAATGCAGAAAACTCATTATAGGGTGCACTAACTGAAAGAAGTGCACTTTGGCATGCTATAGTCCTCTCATATAAAACGAGCATAAGCCATTGAGTACATGGTGTATATACATATTTGTGCTTTTATTAACTGTCATTCTGGATTCATATTGAACAAAAGTGATTTTAACGTTTCTGTTAGTTCATGAATGTGGCCCATGATGTAAAATGCGAGCTTTAGTCTTTGTGGTGTTAGACCTTTCATGTTGGATCTGTATTGACTTTGATTCATGCTCCTTGGCAATGCCGAACTGTCTAGTTTCATAGGGATGTGAGGACCCATCATCATGTTTGCTTGATCTCTCCAATAATATTAGGCTTATTTGTTTCGAGCTTCCAGTAAACCAGTGGCTGTAATAGTCATTGAATACGATTACAAGTGTTGCAGTTTGATTTGGGATGGTGATCATTCAGGCAACACGGTTGATTGGGTTAACAATACAAGATGTGAATGGGAAGTTGCTTTGTCCTTTGGTGACTAGGCACCTCCATATTGTATACATTTTTTTGCTTGATTTTAGATATCTTTTATGGTCGAACTATGACCAATCTGAAAGCCGCATTCGACTGATGATATTGGATCAATGCTAGGTTGATTCTGAGTGATTGTATCTCTTTTTCATATAGTTTTTCTTGTTTTGTTACTGTTTTCAGAACCATTTTTTTTTTTTTTTCTTTTTTTTGTTGATTTACGTTGTGTTTATTTTGTTTATACATTTTAGGTATGCACCTAGTTGCTGGACTTCGTTTTAGTTATTACTTTGCCTCACTAGTCACCCTTTGTGATTCTCGTGTCCTTTGCATGCAGCAGTTGTTGATTCTTTGCCAAAGTCTTTGACACATTAAATGGGATGAGGGATAGATATCCTTTATGTAAGCTTGTGTCACCTTGGGCATTATCAAGTGTCATACATTGTTATTCATCTAGATTTCACCTCGAGGCTACATTTAGTTACCAAGTGCTCATCCTATTCTTTCTTTGAATTTTTATCTTGCCTCGTTGGAAGTATTCGGTCTGCTTTCTTAAAGATGTCCATTGCTTTATCCTTTGAAATTTTAGTGAAGATTCTCATCCTTTTTTCCTTCTACGGCAACACTACCTTTTGTTAAATGCTCTAGCTTTCTATAAATTGCTATCTTTACCTTGTCGTCCATATTCTAAGTCTGTTCTTTTGCTTATTAATTTTTGCATCCACATATCGTCGTAACAATTTTTGTGACTCATTTTATTATTATAAAGAATCATATTCAAATGTCTGTGATTTATGTTATTAATTTCAGATTAATATGAAAAGGAAAAAGGAGTAAAATGCCTCAATAATTGACAAAATTAAGTGAAATTATGACTCAGATATATTGCAAATCTCGAAGTGTTTCATGTTCTCTTATTTTATACAGCTAAAACGTAAATTATGCTTAGGGGTATATTGCTTATATCATGCCATATCTTTCTATCTTGTGATGTTTTGTTTTGTAACATTATTTACAAATCCTTGGAAAGGTTATTAATTTCCAACCAGCTTAATTAGTGGTTGCTCATATAAACGAGCATAATTAATTAGGAGCCTAATAATACCTAGGAAATAGGGTTTCCACGTTTGCTTGATAGCGTAGCAAAGTTTGGTTGGTCCATTTTCTAATCTTCTAATCTACATGAGGCTGGTCCATTTTCTCAATCCAACTTTTGTGTTGGCTCACGTCCATATCCAAATGTGTCATATTTTCATTATTCTTCTCATATTTCTAATAAACTTTAGAGGAGGCTAAGCGACAATTTGGATATGTTTTTTTTATTTAATTTCATAAAGTGAGATATTTACTTTTGTAATTGCATAATTAACAATTAGCCTTTTTAACGAAATTGTGTGACGTAGCAAAGTTGTTACATCCACCAGAAGTATCATATGGGTGGACTGGATACAGCTATATTATTGTTTATTGTTCTTTTATTTTTTTTATCCTTTTTTGTTTTTTAACATTATTTCTTGTTTCTTAATGAAAGTTGTAGGTTTGTTTTGAGTTAATAAAATACAAAGTGGTATAATATCCTGCCCAGAAACATATATTTGCACTTACTTCTAAATTGTTATGATCATGCTCATATCCATACTTATTTAAAATAATATGGATACAAATTATAGCATTATTCGATTGTACTTTTATTTGTCAAATAGAAAGTAAGAACATATTACTAGCAAAATAAAAATGAAAGAAAAGGTGGGAGACCTACTTGTACTGCAATAAATTAGTTTTCAATAATAACTTAGGTTTTAATTTTTTTTTGGAGATGCACCATCAAGAATTGAATATAGAACTCGCTCCAACTTCATTTTGAAGATGACTGTCTAAAAATTGGATCCAGACTTATGACCATTAGGGCTTGTGATTTACCCAACTAACAATTCCCATGGGAAGCCATACCAAAATGGCAAATATTACATATTCAATTATTCATTTATAGTCCTTTTATTTTTTAGAGAATGATAAGTTTTGTGCAAGCTCACCGATCCTAACCTACAACCTAGATGGTAGGAACTTGGTCTAAATTACAGAAAACTCCTCCTACATTGATGTTACGTGGAATTCTCTCCCTATTTAGAGGAAAGTTCCTGCTAAATAAGATGCATGCCGAAGTTGCAGAGCCAACAAAAACTTGCCACGTACCCCATGATAAAAGTTTCCTACTGCAGCTTTTGTTTATTATTACATGCTGCTTTCCTGCTTCCGCAAGAGAAATCCCAAGAACCCAAAGAAAAAAACACGGAGAGAGGAGTGCTCAACTTCAGAGAGAGGAACAGAAAGAGAAGAAATGGTTCAGCCGGAGATAGAGGGAGACCGGTGCAGACGGCACCCAAAGCACTTGACGTCAATAGGAGTATGCCCCTACTGCCTCCGAGAAGCTCTTTCGTGGCTCTACTCCGCTGACTTTGCCGGAAGCTGTGCTTCTTCTTCCACTACATCTCTCTACTCTTCCCTCTATTTCTTCGATGTGTCACCTTCCCACAATGATCTGAAGGGGTCGAGACCGTCTCTCCATTTCAAAAGGAGCATCGAGGACCGAGAGTTGGTCAGTCGGATTGGGGGAGGAGGAGGAGGAGAGATGAGTGTTTCGGTCTAAGCTGCTGAGTGCTTCAACACCTCCCAGGAGAAGTCTTCTACCCAGTCTGTATAATTAGCTCTCTCAGCCTTTTTTTTTTGGGGGGTGGAGGAGGAGGGAGGGGAGGGGGAACAAGCATGGCGCTTGGGTAATATGTGTCTTGTTGGTTACCAGCGGTAGCTTTTATTTGTGTGGAATTAATTAGAGATTAGTGTCTGTTTGTGTACAGAGCAAAGAAGAAAGAATTGGTTGCTTTCATTAAAAATTGTGGTTTGTTTTGCTTTGCTCTATGTTTTTCCTTTGAATCCAGATCTGCAGGATTATAAAGGGAAGAGCATAGGCACTTGTATGATCCCAGTACACCATGCTCTGGTTAACAGGTTGACTAGGAAAGGAGATTGCAAACAAAGATCAGTCATCATGATCAAGACATGATATCAATGACATAGTGTCACGCCCCCAGTCCGAGATCGAAGCAGGAGGTCGCGGCAACCGCCGCATACTTATGAAGAACTCTCTCCATAAGCATGCAAGGTATCTCATCACAATATCAATGCATCACAGCAGAATAAATTCAAATAATTATTATTCAATTTTAATTCAAGTAATTAAAATAAATATCTTACATGCAATTAAATTTTACTAACAATAAAACAATAGATCTAAGTTCAACGAAGTTGACAATGCTAAATCTTGCCTCTAAAACTGTCCCAATATTTCTTCCCACGCTCAAAGTTAATTATCTGAATCTGAAAAAAATAGAAAGAAAGATAATGAGCTAGATAGCCAGTAAGTAACAAATATCTTAACTAGATATTTCAGATATTATATAATTTTAAGAACAATATTATAAATAAATATAAAAATATATTTCATGCTGATTTAATACAAATCCAATATTTTTAAATATTCACATATAATATAATCATAAATCCGATTCGATTCAAAACACTCGTAACTCAACAGCCTCGACTATGACCAACGTTTAACCCCCATTGGTGGGATCCACTGAATACCAGCACACAACCCCCACTAGCAGGGTCTACAAACACCAGCGCACAACCTCCACTGACAGGATCCACTGAGTACCAACGTATAATCCCCATTGGTGGGGCCCACTGAAACATAGTTAGGCTGAGAGTATAAATCCGGTCTGTATCAAAATACTTTGTATCATAATATATCATAATTTTTCATTGAACATGTGCATAATCGACGTACTATAATATTTCAAAAGTACTTTCCTTTCAAAACATAATTTATAATTCATGCATAATTTCAGAGAATAATTATTTATTTTCAGAATAAATATGAAATATCTCGAGAAATGATTCATTACTTACCTTTCACGGAGCACTGAATGAATAGATCGACTAACTTCTAGGAGATTCTTCCGTGCCTATTATCTAAAATTATATTTTTATATTAATTTTAATTTAAAATTAAATCTAAATAAATCTAAAATCAAAATCTCACTTAAAATCAGACTCTTTCCTAAACTCGATCAAAATCATCAAAATGAAGCCTTACACTACGCTAATTCTAGAGGAATAACTTTAGAGAGAGAAATCCATCAAGAGAGAGACAACCTAGAGAGAAAATAGAGAGAGAAAGTCCAATTTCAGAGAGAGAAAGTAAGGGTTCAGACTGAAAGAAGAGAGAGAAACTCTCTCTCTCATTCATTTTTTTATTATTTATTTATTTATTTATATTTATATATTTTTCTTTTCTTTTCTCTTTTTCTTTTTTTTTCTTCTTTTTCTTTTCTTTTCTTTTCTTTTCTCTTTTTCTTCTTTTTCTTCTTTTCCTTTTGTTTTTCTTCTCGGGCTCCTTCCAGACCGGAACAGGGGACCGGCGGGTCCCCTCCTTTGCCGGGCCATTCAGGCCACGGCCGCCACGGCAGAGGCTGGCGGTAGAGGGGGGCCACTCCCCCGGTTATGGAGAAGCATGGCCGACGGTCGATTGCGATCGCCGGCGTCGAAAAATCCAAGAAAAAAGAGGCCAAAACAGAGGTCTCTTTTCCGACCAAAAATCGGCGACACCCGTCGCCGGCAGTCGCGCACAAAGGCACGGAAAGAAGGGGAAAGAAGAGAGGAAGAGAAGGTGAACTCACTTCGGCCTCCGGTGCCCCACCGGCGAGCAATCATGGCGAGAACAAAATGGGTGTCCGCGGCTCCAAATCGGAAAATCAGGGAGAAAGAGAGGGGAAGAGGGCCGATGATCGGCTTCTAAGGAAGGAGAGGGTCCTTTTATAGAGAACCCTAGGACTCCTGGTAGTCCTAGGATTCCGATCTTCGAGATTTGATCGGAGAAGAAGACTCCTACCGAGAGTCTTCTTCCCGATCCCTTGTTTCTCTCTGTTTTTTTTTTTTTTTGTGCTTGGTTCTTTTTAATTTGGGCTTGGGCTTGGGCTATAACATTCTTCACCCCTACAAGAAATTTCATCCTCGAAATTTTTCATACCTGTCACCATTGTATTGGAAGCCTGTGCATTTGGTTGAGTAAGCGCATAAACTCTTCCCTGGGTTTTAGAAATCTGTCCACCACCCTTATGTTGTCCTTCATAAGTTCTTTGGCCAACTTGATTTTCAGTATTTAGCGGGCAGCTAGCAATTTTATGATCCATCAGACCACATTTGAAACAAGCACCTTATTCCAATGGCAATCCTTGTCTGCATGATTTTTGCCACATCTGGAGCATTGCTTACTGTCAATCGTTGAGTCTTATTATCTATTGCTCCCTTAGCTGAACTTTTGATTTATTTATTATTCTGCCCTTGTGTATCATTTAATTTTGCTCTCTTTTTTTACTTTCTTTCCCTTTCCATATGTTCTTCATTGACTTCTCTTTCAATTATCAGTGCTTTGTTTACCACATCTGCATAAGTTTTCAATTCATATGGAACCACTTGTTTTCGAATCTCAGTTCTCAGTCCCATCTCAAACTTGTGAACACGTTCTTGCTCACCATCCACTAATCTCGGAGCAAATTTTGCTAACTCTGTAAATTTTACTTCATATTCAGTCACACTCATACCCTTTTGCTTCAAATAAATAAACTCTTGCTCTTTCTGGATCCTTATACTCCGAAGAAAATACTAATCATAGAATGCAATCTGAAATCTTTCCCAGATAAGTATTTCGCCATCTTGTTCATACTTGCGCTGTAGTCGCTGACACCAGTTGTATGCTTCTCCTTATAGTAAATAAGCTGCATATCGAATCTTTTCTTCATCAAGACACTCTGGACAGCGAAGGCATTTTCCATCTTCATTATCCAGTTATCAGCCTCCAAAGGTTCAGTAGTCCCCTTGAAAGCTGGAGGAGCAAGCTTTTTAAATTCTGAAATGTTGTTCCGTTGTACTGGTTGCTCTCCATGTTGTGGTGGTGGATGCTGATGTTGTTATGTATCTCGTTGTATCTGCTGTTGTTCAAGCATTTGCTGTTGTATTTGTTGTTGCGTTTGTACCATCCTGATTAGGGTCTGCATTAACTGAGCCATATCTGGTTCCTGACGTGCTCTCGAAGTACTCCCATTAGATCTACGACTCCCTCCTCCTGAGGGGTGCCACTGGTCAGATGAGGAGTACTACCATCCCGTGGTTGTGATGTCTCTCTTGCAATTCCTTGAGTAGTTCTTGTCATTCTACGGGGAGGCATGATAATCTTGTAGTAGTAAAACCTTATTAGATTCATTTATCTATTTGTTAGGATGGGTTTATTATGATGCTCATACTTTATCGTCCCAATATTTCTAATGTTTATCCACCTACACTCATATTATGTCTAATTCTATGTGTCATAATTTATCCACTTATGCTCTGATACCATATTAATTGTCACGCCCCTAGCCCGAGATCGCGAGCAGGAGGTTACGGCAACCGCCGCATACTTATGAAGAACTCTCTCCATAAGCATGCAAGGCATCTCATCACGATATCAATGCATCACAGTGGAATAAATTAAATAATTATTATTCAACTTTAATTCAAGTAATTAAAATAAATATCTTACATCCAATTAAATTTTACTAACAATAAAATAATAGATCTAAGTTCAATGAAGTTGACAATGCTAAATCTCGCCTCCAAAAGCTCTGTCCCAATATTTCTTCCCACGCTCAAAGTTAATTATCTGAATCTGAAAAAAATAGAAAGAAAGGTAATGAGCTAGATAGCCTAGTAAGTAACAAATATCTTAACCAGATATTTCAGATATTATATAATTTTCAAGAACAATATTGCAAATAAACATAAAAATATATTTCATGCTGATTTAATACAAATCCAATATTTTTAAATATTCACATATAATATAATCATAAATCCGATTCGATTCAAAACACTCGTAACTCAACAGCCTCGACTATGACCAACGTTTAACCCCCATTGGCGGGATCCACTGAATACCAACGCACAACCCCCACTGGCAGGTCCACAAATACCAGCGCACAACCCTCACTGGTAGGATCCACTGAGTACCAACGAATAATCCTCATTGGCGGGCCCACTGAAACATAGTTAGACTGAGAGCATAAATCCGATCTGTATCAAAATACTTTGTATCATAATATATCATAATTTTTCACTGAACATGTGCATAATCGACGTACCATAATATTTCAAAAGTATTTTTCTTTCAAAACATAATTCATAATTCATACATAATTTCAAAGAATAATTATTTATTTTCAGAATAAATATGAAATATCTCGAGAAAATGATTCATTACTTACCTTTCACGGAGCACTGAATGAATAGATCAACTAACTTCTAAAAGATTCTTCCGTGCCTATTATCCAAAATTATATTTTTATATTAATTTTAATTTAAAATTAAATCTAAACAAATCCAAAATCAAAACCTCACTTAAAATCAGACTCTTCCCTAAACTCGATCAAAATCATCAAAATGAAGTCTTACACTACGCTAATTCTAGAGGAATAACTTTAGAGAGAAATCCATCAAGAGAGAGAAACAACCTAGAGAGAGAAAGTCCAATTTCAGAGAGAGAAAGTAAGGGTTCAGACTGAAAGAAGAGAGAGAAACTCTCTCTCTCATTTATTTTTATTATTATTATTATTATTTATTTATTTATTTATATTTTTTTCTTTTCTTTTCTTTTCTCTTTTTCTTTTTTTTTCTTCTTTTTCTTTTCTTTTCTTTTCTTTTCTTTTCTTTTCTTTTCTCTTTTTCTTTTTTCTTCTTTTTCTTCTTTTTCTTCTGTTTTTCTTCTCGGGCTCCTTCCAGGCCGGAACAGGGGACCGGCGGGTCCCCTCCTTTGCCGGGCCATTCAGGCCGCGGTCGTGACGACGGAGGCCGGCGGTAGAGGGGGGCCACTCCCCCGGTTACGGAGAGGCATGGCCGGCGGTCAATTGCGATCGCCGGCGTCGAAAAATCCAAGAGAAAAGAGGCCAAAACAGAGATCTCTTTTCCGATCAAAAATCGATGACACCCGTCGCCGGCAGTCGCGCACAAAGGCACGGGAAGAAAGGGAAAGAAGAGAGGAAGAGAAGGTGAACTCACTTCGGTCTCCGGTGACCCCACCGGCGAGCAATCACGGCGAGAACAAAACGGGTGTCCGTGGCTCCAAATCGAGAAATCAGGGAGAAAGAGAGGGGAAGAGGACCGATGATCGGCTTCTAAGGAAGGGGAGGGTCTTTTTATAGAGAACCCTAGGACTCTTGGTGCTCTTAGGATTCCGATCTCCAAGATTTGATCGGAGAAGAAGACTCCTACCGGGAGTCTTCTTTCCGATCCTCTGTTTCTCTCTGTTTTTTTTTTTTTTTTTTGGGCTTGGTTCTTTTTAATTTGGGCTTGGGCTTGGGCTATAACACATAGTCATTGGGGATTACATGAGATAATGATTGATTCTGTATACGTTCTCTTCTCTTGATTTGATCACAATGATCATATCTTTGATTTTGGTTTTACCCTCATTATTAATAATCTGCCTTTTGGCTGGCATAGGATACAGTGCTTAGTTAAAGCTTTTGGCTATAATATTTTTTGTCTATATTTCTTGCACACAGTATCTTATATTCCCTCCATCTCAATCCCATGTTAAACATCCAATAGGTCCATTAAAGTCCTCGAGGTCTTTTTTCAGTGAAGCATAGCCCAAATTGAAATAGTTAATAGTAGGGAATATAGGACGTAACATAATTGATTTGTATATTAGGTAATGTGGCCTAAAATTTAGAGTTTAATGACACAACGACACGTCGACACCCCTAATCAGGTCTTGATACATTATTAAGATAAAAGGTTATCGTTGCCTTTAAGCTTTTCTTATTATGAAAAATTGGTCCCAATAAATGTGACAGACTTATGTAAAGAAAATCATGCTTGATCTAGAAGGAAAAACCACAAGGGTTTAGTTAATTATTTTTCTTTTGATTAATCATGATTAGTAAGTGTTAATTCAGCCAGCAATCCATTCCACATCAGGAGCACAAAGCTTATTCCCAGGGCGGTGGGCATCCGAGCAGTCTATGTGGCCCTCCATATCTGACTGGCTAGAAATAGCCTAATTTTCAAGTCTATGCGATCCTTAGCAAAGTTTATTATGGGGAGAACCTCGGCTATGGTAGTGGAGATGATTGATATGACGTTCGGACTTTCAGAGATCTGGAGTGTAGCGATCCATGGAATGTTCATCTTTTAGGAGCCTCTTTTTCCGTCGTTTCTGAAGGTCAACTTTAATGGAGTGTTAGAGGCAGGCATGGTGGAGCCAGCATTGTGATTCACGGGCTCGACTCCAGATTGGTAGCGGGGTAGAGTTCCGTGTGACTTGGACGGGGATCGTGTTTGCCAGGAGGACTCTAGGAGCGAGTCGACTTGTTATCAAGGGCAACTTTGCTGCGAGGGTATCTTGGTTGTAGAACTGTACGAGTAATGGAGCCACTCATCCCCTCTTGCATGACATCTCGATTTTACTAAGAGGATGCACTACTTTAGTCATCAGGCAAATCTTCTGAGAGGTGAATACTGCAGCGGACTAGATGGTAGTTTTTGTAGCTGAGTATGCTAGCGATATCTTATGGACCAAGGTTGGAGATTTTTGTAGAAAACTCTGGGATCTTTTATTTTCTGACTCTCTTGATTGTATTCACATAAAAGTTATTTGAATAAATCATCTTATCCAAAAAATAAAAATAAAAAATGAGAGCACAAAGCTTGATGTAGTATCTGGTTGAATTAACGAAACCACACCCTGCATAATCTTAAATCGCAAAGGCCATTTATTTTGTTGGTTAGGTGCGTAGTTCATCTATGAATGCTGGATTGCTTAGTGTGTCGGCATGCTAGATTGGATTGATGATGAACTCTAGGACCCATGGGAAGCTTGATAGATCTACCAATCTGTTCCAGCAAAGAACAGAATGCCAGCATGAGAAATTTGTATATGGTAGATCATAAATGGCATGATCATAGTGTTAAAAAAAAAAATTTGAGTTACTCAGATTTTTAATAATTTGAGTGTTTCCAAAGTTTGAACAAGTTGATTCATGAGAAATACAAAATAATCAAATAATATAAATTCATAAATAATATATAAAAGATGTTACAGCCAAAGTAGACCTGTCAACAGGTCGGATTCGGATCGAAACCTGAATATCCAGATCCGGATCCGATCTTAGTTACTGATACTAGATTCGGACCCGAATATCTGACGGTCTATTCTTGAAGTACCAGATTCGGACCCTAATGGGTCTCGGATATCCAAATCTGGTTCCAGGACCCGAAACTCATATTCAAAGTCTCACAAAAAATACCTAAAAATTATACAATAACCTAGACAAACATCTAAAAATTATACCATCATATGATCATACAAATAAAAATATAAAAGTTGTTCAAATTCAACAAGTAAAACTCATCCTCAATTTGCTCCACAGGTGTGCTTACATTTTGTTCAACTTCAATATTAAAATTTTCAGCACTTGATATTTTCTGAAATTTAAAATAAATCACATAAAAAAAAGTCTACAAATTGATCCACAGAATATTACTAATACATTCACAGTAATAACATAAGAACATTTATCAACAAATTAATTCACATGATATTTACCAATGCTTATCTAAAAAAAAGTAGATCAGCGAGGGTGCGGCGGATCAGCTGCCTTGGTGTCGGGGTCCGACGAGCGACGGAGAGGGAGAGAAAGTCGAGACAGTGAAGGATAGCGGCGGAGAGATCGGATCTCGATAGAGAGAGCAGTGGAGAGGGAGGGGTGGTTCAGATGGCGGTGGAGACAATATGAGCAGAGGGAGGGGGCGCAGAGCAGTGAAGTCGCGGAAGGCAGTGACAGAGGGGGAGAGGCGAAGAGGAGATCGGATCTCGATGAAGAGGGAGAGGAAGCCGAGAGCAGGAGAGGCGGAGAGAAAATTAGATCTCGACAGAGAGGGAGAGGAAGCCGGGAGCAAGAGAGAAGGGAGAGCTCGGTGTCATCAGAGAGATCGGATCTTGATGGAGAGGGAGAGCGAGAGACAGAGAAAGGGAGAGAAGGAGATTGAGAGACAGAGAGAGGGAGAGGATCTCTTTTGTCCACGGTCTTGGTGTCGGGGTCCAACCACCGACGAGCAGATTTCACAACGGAGAGGAAGAGGCAGGGTGCCCAGAGCCACAGAGCAGGAGAGGAACCGAGAGCAGGAGAGGAGGGAGGGCTCAGCACCGTCGGAGAGATCGGATCTTGATGGAGGGATCTCAGTGGAGAGGGAGAGCGAGAGAGTGAGAGAGAGAGAGAGAGAGGGAGACAGAGACAGAGAGAAGGAGAGGATCTCCTTCGTCCACAGCCTTGGTGTCAAGGTCCGGCCACCGATGAGTGTATCACACAGTGGAGAGAAAGAGGTAGGGCACCCGAAAGAGTGGGAGGGGAGGAGAGGGAGAGGTGCTGTCGGGAGACTGAGAGACTCAGAGAGAGAGGGAGATAGAGAGACTTAGACTGTTGGATCTCTGATCTAACAGCTCAAAATAGTTTTAATATATATATATAATATTATATATATATATTATTCGGATCTCGAGTCTATTTGGTTTGGATATTAAATATCCAGATCCTATCCGTTTACATGATGGTTTATCGGATCCGGATAAATGGGTCCAATACTAGTACCAGACCCGGATCCGTCAGGTAAATACCTGTGGATCTCGGATCTAGATCCGGCCCGTTGACAGCTTTAAGTCAAAGGTTCATAGCTCGGCACGTAAGGTATTGTCCGCTTTAGTCTACGGCCTATAGTCCGAAGGTTATATGGATCATTTTTGGGCCTCACAGTTTTACCTCTTAAAAGACGCCTCACGTGGAAAGAATGATCCCTCCCTATATAAGATAGATTCCCCTTTGAATCCAATCAATATAGGATTAATGATTTCCTTCTTTTTACACTGCAACATAGCCCCCTCAATCAAAAGAGAATCTTTATACTCCACAGACCGTATCTGTGCACTCTTGGCACGTGAGGTATTATCTGCTTGGACCTACGGCTTATAGTCCGAGAACTATATAGACCGTTTTTGGACCTCACAGCTTTGCCTCTTAAAAGGCACCTCATATGAAAAGAATGATCTCTTCCTGTATAAGATAGATTCTTCCTTAACTCCAATCAATGTGGGACTAATGATACCCTTCCTTCTACACCACAATAAAATATAACATAATATTAATCTAATATAAAATAATTAATAAAAATAAATAATAATTTTAAATTAATGATATGATATAAATTGAAATTATTTTAGAAGAACAACTCTAAAAATTGGGCCTAGTTGTTGAGTTGGATTATCAAGTTCTTGATTGAATCAATGTCAACAATATCAGATTCACCGTTTAAACCCTGTCCCCTGAAACGCATGACAACAGAAAATTTTGATTTTGATTTTGATTGAACTTGAACTAAGCCAATTTTATGAAATCTCCAAGATCCCAAACACACGGATCCACCTTGGAAAACCAAAAGCAATTTGTCTTGCCACCAGACATGCAATTTTGCTCATCATATCCAAATCCCAATTCGAGTGCTGGCAGTTGGTTGTACAGATCTCACCAAAACCAATACCTGTGCATTCCCCTGCCTTCCTTAGAGGTAACACCACCGTCATATTCTTACCACCAATATAATTAGTAGATTAGGTGAGAATCCAATGTAGAGGTTAAACATTTATTTATTTATTTATTCATTTTGAGTGAAAAGGAAGTAGAGAAGCTGCCATCCGGCTTTTATTACTTATCTAAAGAGGTTAAACCTTTACGAACTACAAGAAAATGAGCTTAGAATAATATTAGAGATAAAGAGGCACGTAACGTTGAGGGAGACAAAGGGGACAACGCACGTGAGCACAAGCCCATTTTTAAATAAAAAACTCGAAGTGATAGGGATGCGAATAATTTACCAAGCCAAAATGGGTCATCGGCGCACGTGGAAAGACGCTTTAGGACGGAGCGCAGATTCCACGCGCGTGCGGGCAATTCCTCGCGACTTTTCGCTCACGAAACTCGCCAATTGGTGTCGGCGGTTGTTGTCACGCGTCAATACACGGGATTAGAAAAAGGCGGAAAGAGAGATTTGAGAATTGGCGTTAAACGCATCGAGCAGAAAACTTGCACGGAACGAAACATATTCAAACCAATAATATTATTCAAAAGAGAATGCTGGAGAATGACTCCTCATTCCCTCTCAAATCTTTGAAGCTCATCGCTTTCCTTCCTTCTTTTTTAGAAAATGTCCATCCTGTTTCAGCAGTAAAGGTTAGTAAAATTATTTTATATAAAATCAATCAGATTTAAACTTAAATTTGATCAGATCAAAACTAGACAATGAAAATCTTATATCGATGATCGAAATTATTAGATATAATTTACTATCTTAAAATTACTTACACATCAAAAAATATATCTAATTCAATATTATTTAAGTTGTTCAATTTTTGACTACTTGATGCATAAATTAAAGATCTCCAAATTATATGATTTTTTGTGTGTGAATAGTTTTGAAGCAGTAAATCATATCCAATGACTTAAATTATTGATGTAAGACTTCTATTATAGAGTTTTGAACTGATCAAATCTCAATCCAAATTCGATCGATCTTATTTTATCCTGACTCTCTCTCTCTCCTCTCTCTCTATATATATATATATATGCACCAAACCATGTACCATGCTTTGGGCATACTATTTACGCAACTTAAATTAAGAAACCATTGGCATATGATGATGTTAGATTTAATATGATATAAATGGTTATGTTAATGATGGGAGAATGTAGGTTTTTGAGATAAATCACTTCTCTCAGCAAGGAACAAACTCTCCGAAGGTGAATCTGTCTTAAGAACTCGTCCAGGAGGCCATATCCAAAGAGAAGTCATTTTGCTATGAGCTCCCCTAAACGAGAAAAAAAGGGATAAATCTCAATTGCCCCTATGAGAAATTCACAAAAATAGTTGTTGAACGCGTGGGATTCTCGTATTCAACTTAATATTTAATTTAAATTGAATTTGCATAATTAATAAACAAGCCAAGCTCATACTAGACTTCGCGCACTCAATTCGTCTTAAATAAGCTCAAAATCAAAATGATTACATAATTAGAGATGGTAGTTATTTTTCAGAATAAATTTTATAACATAATTATCGAATGCTAACATAATTTATGCATAAATAAATGCATTTTAATTAATATTGAGATATAACAGTAAAAAGCAAATGTGAAAGCATGGAGGAAACTTAATTAAACTTCCCGGAAGTTTTCTGTGACGAGCTTTGGAGATTAGTAAGCCAGGTGGGGTACGATCAATCTTAATTTCTTGGATTTCCTTTGGTCCGCCAACTAACCCCACTGAGTTGAATCCAAAGCCAAAGCGAACACCATACTTGTGGACTTTGAAAGAATAAGAAATATCCAAGAAACCCTCCAACCCCTCACCTATATCACCTTTGCAACCCCATGCCCATGCAATAGAACCAAAAGAACAACAGAGACAGAGAGAGAGAGATGGGTAGGCCAAGGATGGAGGAGGCCAGGTGCAAGAGGCACCCAAAGCACCAGCAGTCCAAAGGGGTGTGCCCCTTCTGCCTCCGAGAGAGGCTCTCCGGCCTCCTCGCCGGCTCATCTTCGGGAGCCTATTCTTCGTCGTCCTCCGTCTCTTCGTCCCCTTACTCCTCCGACTCCGACCTCTCCTCCTCGGCCATCACTCCTCCCTACCTCCATGATCTAAAGAGAGCAAGGCTGTCTCTTCTATTCAAGGCAAGAACTACTGATGGCCGCCGGTTGGTCGGTATCAGCGAGCCGCTGACGAAGAGCCGGTCTTTAGCTTCTGCGTTGCTCGGTAATCGGAGGAAGGAAGATAAAAAGGAGAAGGAGAAAGGGACTGATAAGAAGAAGGAAAGAAGGTTCTGGTCTAAGTTGTTTGGTGGTTTGTGGAGGTCGAGGGAGGTTGGTGGTGTCTCGTTGCACTCCAGGACCTTCAAGGAGAAGTCCGCTTTATTTGTATAGAAATAAGAGGCTCTCTCTTCCTTGTGCTTTGTAAGTTTAATTTCTTTTTTGATTTGCTTTGGTTTTTTTTTTTTTTTTAATAACAAAATATGGGTTACCATTCGTGTATAGCTCGAGGAAAGGTCGATGGAATTCGATCAAGGTTTGAAATTAATAATGGTGTTATTACACACTAGAACGGTTTTTGGAGGTCAAAGTTCATGTTGTTCTATATCAATATCTGGAAATTGGAATTAAACAGTATATATTGTCTGGAGATTATTATGTCACAACTGTCGCTATGTAACTGGTATATCATAAGAGCCATTATTTGAGATTTTCAGTTCATCCACACGATTTTTTTTTTTTAATTTAAATCTCTCTGCTAGCTGGGGGAAGAAATAGATCAGTGAACAATTCAGTAGCGTTGTTATTTTTCATTATAATTACAAATTACAACAACTGTAAAAGTGATTGTTTAATTCCTAAATAACTCGGCAAAAGCATAATTAGTTGCCAAATTATGTTTGTTCCAATAATGCGAAGGTAATGTTTTGTAGTTATCGAGAAGCTTTTTTTTTTTTTTTGTCTTTTTCTTTGGGATATTGTATCTTGTAGAGCTGGTGGATATGTTTTCAATTTAGGGTCTATTCGGGTAATCTAGTATGAATTGCTCAATTTCCAGCTAGATTTATACTTGGATATCCTATTTGAGCATAATCTTTATCGACGCAACCCGTCGTGGCCCAAATCTAAAGGAAAGGGAAAGAAGCTTTCGTGTCCATTTTCTTCTTCCTATAGACCAATGAGAAATTCTTTGTGCATCGTGGGCGGTATAGAAAATCTAACCTAAAGCACATCAGTTTATGTGATTGGTCCATGTAGCCATCACTTTTCAATACGTATTTAATATCTGTAATTTAAAAAATTTGCATGATGAAAATATCTCTGTTCTTTGAAAAAAATTATGACATCCTGTGGCATATTATGACTTCCTATATGTAGGATGTGTCGTAATATGATCCAAAAAATTATGATATCCTACGTCAAATTATGACTTTCTGCATGCAGAATGTCATAAAATGGCCCAGGATGTCATAATATGGTCCAGAATGTCATAATATAGAAAGTGTATTTTTGTCCAATATTTTTCAATGCATATTTAATGCCTACAGTTTAATTTTTTGTTTGAAAATTTTGAATGATAAAAATATCTCTGCTCTTTAAAAAAATTTATAACATCCTATGACATATTATGACATCCTGCGTCAAAATTATGACTTTCTGCACGTAAGATATTATAATAATAGATATAAGATGCCATAATTTTTTTTCAAAGGATAGAAATATTTTGTCATTCAAAATTTCAAATAAAAAAATAAAATTATTGAAAAGTAATGACTATGTGGATCAATCACTTAAAGTAGTATTAGGAATGTACATTGCCTATATCAGGAATATACAGAATATTAGGAATATACATTGCCTATGTAAAAGAAAAGCCCGAGAGATGCAGAAAAAGGAGGAGAAACATAAAAAAAACAAGTGGAGAAGATCACTTCGTTGTATTTCACTATGATATGTACATCCATATATAGAGATGAAGAAGAGAGAAACAGGCAGGAAATTGGAGAGATCACGGTATCAATCACGTGATCCTCCCAATTCAAAAACATACCATAGTAATTATAAAATATTCTAGACAATATTCTAGACAATGGACATTCCTAATATTCTGTAACATGCCATTGTAAAAAATATTCTAGATAATGTATATTCCTAATATTCTGTATATTCCTGATATAGGCAATGTACATTCCTAATAGTCCCCCTCAAGTTGGCGCATAGAGATTTCGAATGCCCAACTTGCATAGAATCTCTTGAAAATGATCACAGCCGAGAGCTTTGGTAAAGATATCTGCAAGCTGACAATGTGTAGGAACATATCGTGTAGCAATGTCTTGAGATTGTAGTCGCTCTCTGACAAAATGACAATCAATTTCTATGTGTTTGGTCCGCTCATGAAACACAGGATTTGCAGCAATGTGTAAAGCTGCTTGATTATCATAATAAAGGAACATGGGACCATGATGTGAAACACTGAGGTCAGATAAGAGGGCTCGAAGCCATAGTAATTCACTGATAGTGTATGCCATAGCCCGGTATTCGGCCTCTGCAGAGGAACGAGACACTGTTGTCTGTTTCTTAGCACGCCAAGAAATCGGAGCATCTCCTAAGGAAACATAGAAACCTGTAGTAGAGCGCCTTGTCATGGGACATCCTGTCCAGTCTGCATCACAATAAGCATATAACTGAAAGGTGTTGACACTTGAAAAAAATATGCCTTGACCTGGAGACCCTTTCAAATATCGCAAAATGCGGAAGGCTGCGTCTAAGTGTGGTTGCCGAGGAGATTGCATAAACTGTGTCAGAACATGCACCGAGTATGCAATATCAGGCCTAGTGATGGTCAAATAAATGAGTCGTCCCAGCAATCGACGATATGGACCTGGATCATCAAGTAGTTTTCCATCATCCGCCGTGAGCTTGAGATGTTGCTGCATAGGAAATTTTGTGGGCTTGGTCCCAATCATTCCGGTCTCCTGGAGAATGTCAAGAGTATATTTTCGTTGTGATACAAATATGCCCGAAGGTGATCGTGCTACTTCTAATCCAAGAAAATATTTTAAGTTGCCCAGGTCTTTAATGTGAAACTTGTCTTGCAAATATTATTTCAGTGCCTGACATTTTGAAGGGTTATTCCCTGTAATAATCATATCATCCACATAAACAAGAATGGCAATGAAAGAGTCCTCATCCTGTTTGATGAACAGAGAGTGATCGGCTTTAGATTGAGTACAACCATATTGGAGCAAGGAGTGGGAGAACTTTTCAAACCACTGTCTTGACGCTTGCTTGAGTCCATAAAGAGACTTACGCAACCGACAAACACGTGTATCACTTGGTTTTAGAAATCCTGGCGGAGGTGTCATGTATACTTCTTCATGAAGATCGCCATGAAGGAAAGCATTGTTGACGTCCAACTGATGTAACTGCCAATGTTTAGCAGAAGCAACAGCTAAGAGACACCGTACTGCAGTCAATTTAGCCATCGGAGCAAAAGTCTCGGTGTAGTCAAGGCCTTCTATTTGTGTGTATCCCTTTGCCACTAACCGAGCCTTGTATCGCTCAATAGAACCATCGGCCTTGTATTTAATTTTGTATACCCATCTCGATCCAATGGGTTTCTTTCCGAGTGGTAGATGCTCCAAAGTCCAAGTGTCATTTTGCTGGAGAGCAGTGAGCTCAGCCCCCATTGCTTCTCGCCACTTAGGATCCTTTACGGCTTGAGAAAAAGTTTTAGGTTCTTTATGAGAGGTAATAGCTGAAATAAAAGCTCGATAGGAAGCATTAAGCTTAGAATAAGTGAGGTAGCAAGAAATAGAATAAGGCTTACCTGAGGTCACTGAATTGGCGGATGTGTCCGGGGGTCTCCCCACTCTTGGGGCATCGACAATGTAGTCCTGTAATCGAACGGGTTGCTTCCTATCTCTGACGGGCCGTGAATTAGGTCCAATGATCTTAGAAGGTGAAGCCTGCTTAGGAGAGATAGTATCGATTGCATCAAGAGTCCTGTTCAAACTTGACATTTGGTTCGAATCAATGGAATTGGTTTGTGTTTGATCTGACTCATGAGAAGGAATAGGATTTGAAATCTGTCCTTGGGTCTGACTCAAATTAAGTACATGAGGTAAATTATTGGTTGCCAAAGGAAATTCCACATCATAATCAGTCTGATTTGGTTGTGAAAAAGAAGGTATAATAGAAAAGGAAGGTAATGTTTGAGAATAAGAAAACGTCTTCTCATGAAAGATAACATCACGTGAAGTAAATATTTCATGAGTTTTAAGGTTATATACACGATAACCCTTTTGACCAAGAGGGTATCCAACGAACACACAAGCACGAGAACGAGGTTGAAATTTATCACTGGACGTCTCATGCACATAACAAAGGCTACCAAAAACTCTCAGATGATCATAGGTGGGTGGTTTATGAAATAAGAGTTCATAGGGACTCTTGCCATTCAATTTTGGTGTAGGTGTTAAGTTAATTAAATAGGCGGCAGTCAAAACACATTCTCCCCAAAATGACACAGGTAAGTTGGCTTGAAATCTTAGAGCACGGGCAACATTTAATAGATGTCGATGTTTACGCTCAACCACCCCATTTTGTTCTGGTGTCCCAACACAAGAAGTTTGTGATATAATCCCATGTTCTAGAAGATGTGATTTCAATGGTCCGGCTACAAACTCTTGAGCGTTATCACTACGTATGTGTTTAATGTTGGCATCAAAATGATTTTTGACCATAGCATGAAAATTAACAAAGCATTGGTATGCCTCAGATTTTCTTTGTAATAGATAAACCCAAGTAGCCCTTGTGCAATCATCAACAATAGTGAGAAAGAAATGAGCTCCCATGTGTGATGGGGTGCGATATGGTCCCCATATATCAATATGAACTAAATTAAATGGTGAAGCAGATTTATTAATGCTCAAGGAAAAAGGCTTTCTTGTCTGTTTTGCACGATAGCAAATGTCACAACAATTATTTATGGAATCAAAAGAAGTATTTGAAAGAAAAGGAACAAGTTTCAAACGCTTGTAAGAGCAATGTCCTAACCGAGCATGCCAGAGATTAATCAAAACATTGACTTTATTTATCCGTGCAGGACGTATTGCCAAGCCTTTGAAGTAGTAAAGACCATCCCGGAGTTCACCCAATCCAATCAGCTTCCTCGTGGCAAGGTCCTGTAGAGCACAAAATGTGGGAAAGAAGAGAATAGCACAATTAAGTTCTCGAGCAAGTTTGCTTACTGAAACAAGATTGCAAGTAAAATTAGGAGCATATAAAGTACGGTGCAAGGTAATATCATTGGTCAAAGTAACATCACCATATGAATGTACAGGCATATTGACTCCATTAGGTAAAGTAACTGGGAGTGCATTGTCAAGAGGTTCAATATCATGAAGAAAGGACTTACAAAAGGTTAAGTGTTCGGAAGCACCACTATCAAGGATCCAAGAATGATGAAAAGAATCAAGAGAGGCCTTACCAACAAAATTTACGGCACTTTGAGTCTTATCTTGTCCAAGAAGGGAAATAAGTTGCTGATATTGTGTAGGAGAAAGACCCGGTATTGGAGAGATTCTGTCTGTATTCAATGGTGTAGTAGCATTCACGGCAACCCCTCCTTGGTGCTGACTACCGGTCTCGGCTCCATTGCCTCTACCCTTAACTCGATCTTTGGATTGCCATCCAGATGGATACCCGATTAGCTCGAAGCATCTATCACGGGTATGTCCTGTCTTCTTGCAGTGGTCGCATCGAAAATATTTTTTATTTCTTTCCTTGGAGCCGATCTCTTTATTCGCCCTTTCTATCATGGGCTTAACAGCGAGAGCCGCGGCTTCAGGTTGAGAAGTTCGAACAGCGGCGACTTCCTTCTGCTTTTCACCTCGAATCAATAAGGCATATGCCTTATTAACTGTTGGTAATGGCTCCATGGACAGCAGCTGATCTCGCAACGTGTCGTAGGAGTCCTTGAGACCAAAAAGAAACTGATGTAGTCTCTCTTCTTCTTTCTCAACTTGGATCTCTCTAGTGGCTCCACACGAACAAGTTGGCACCTTGGAATAAGCCGTAAGTTCCTCCCACAAGCCACGAAGATGGGCATAATAAGCGGCAATAGTCATATCATTACCTTGCCTGAAACTCCAGATTTGGGTCTTTAACTCATGAATGCGAGGAGCATTGCCTTGAGAATATCTTTCCTCAAGATCGACCCAAATATCTCGAGCACTTTCAAAAAAAGAGATGCTGTCATAGATTTCTGGTACAACAGAGTTGTAGATCCATGACATCACCATTGAATTGCACATATCCCAGAGAAAATAATCCCGCGATCCATCTATAGGTCGTGCAAGTGTCCCATCAACGAACCAAATTTTTCGTTTGGCTCGAAGAGCAGTGATAATGGTCCTTCGCCATGCAGGATAGTTCGATCCCTTGAGAAGAGATGTCACAAGGGCATTCCCAGGATTCTCTGAAGGTGAGATGAAATAGGGAGATGCCGGATCATGCGCAGCATTTAAGGTCGATGACGAACCATCCACCATAGATTCGATTGTGGTGCTCTGATCGATTTGATCGGACATGTTGATGAGGACAAGATGTAGCAACTATTTGCCTCCAGCTACGTGCAAGAGGACGCTTCAGCAACAACTTGCTGTAAGCGCTTAATCAAGGAAAAGACTTGGATCAATGGCGAACCTGGCTCTGATACCATGTAAAAGAAAAGCCCGAGAGATGCAGAAAAAGGAGGAGAAACATAAAAAAAATAAGTGGAGAAGATCACTTCGTTGTATTTCACTATGATATGTACATCCATATATAGAGATGAAGAAGAGAGAAACAGGCAGGAAATTGGAGAGATCACGGTATCAATCACGTGATCCTCCCAATTCAAAAACATACCATAGTAATTATAAAATATTCTAGACAATGGACATTCCTAATATTCTGTAACATGCCATTGTAAAAAATATTCTAGATAATGTATATTCCTAATATTCTGTATATTCCTGATATAGGCAATGTACATTCCTAATAAGTGGTGTGCTACATATTGAATTTTCTGCATTACTTGCGGTGCACAAAGAATTTTATATAGACCAAAAGGCTCATGCGCAAGGGTTTAGAGTGGACTTCGATGGGCCCTTAGAAGGTGCGAGTTGGATAGGCCACTTGGCCCCATTCTTGTAGAAATATCAAAACGAATCATTAAAAGCCAAATGATCCTTTAGACTAAATTTGGATAACCCAACAGGATTTGGACCGAATTTTTTTCTATACTTTTCGGTTCATTGGAGCAATGCCCATATCAACCCAACATCTCCCAACCCAAATCCTACACGAGGTACAAACCAACATGCCCACAAAGTAGGATTCTGGCCAGGACATAGATGGGCCATTAGAAATGAGTGGGCAGGCCAACAAGTCTGATTCCCGCATAAACATCCAAATAGAGCAGAATCTATTGGGATATTCCACTAGGATTCGGCTGAATTTCCTGCTAAAGTATAGATTAGGCAGCTTACTTGAGCATGGCCCATATCAATGCAACACTCCCCCTTCAACTACCACCACCCCACCAATCCTACTTTTTCATAATTATAGATCATGCAGATATAAGATAATGTAGATCAAGTCGAGAAAAGAGGAAACCCATCAGAGATAATCTAGCGGGTTTAAACAGATGAACTGTGAACTTTAAAAATAAAGATAAGGGGTAGAGATACTAAAATAAAACAGAACATGACCTTAAGGTTCCCACCAAATGCCAAGGCCTCGAGGGTGCTTCAAGAAGCCTTCAATCATAGTTTTTGGTACTTTGGATAGGTTATATAAAACATGCAGGGCCTCTTTTGCATCCAACTTCCATGCGTAAGTTAACCTTCAGCTGAAAGTGCGAGGGATGGGAGAGAGGAAAGGACGCGCGCGGATAGGGTAAGGAGGAGGTTGCCTTATCTGAAAAAATTGAGCTTATCTAACCCTTAAATTTTAAGATTACTAAAGTACTCCTTTATAATATTTTATTATAAAAAATATTTTAAATATTTTATTTTTTTTTCTCCGTACTCGTACCGCACCAGCTCCGCCCACCCCCCGCGACCCGCATCACCCCCCTACTTATGCTAAACCAACCCCCCCCCCCCCCCACCCCATCTCTCTTCTTTCTTCTTCTCCACCACCCACTGTGCCCCCTCCCTCACCCATGATGCCCCCGCCACCCACGGGCAGGTCCTCCACCAACTGGTGCTCCACCCTTCACCTACGGCACACTCGATACACCTCTATCAGATTGATCCTTGACCTCTGCCACCGTTCCTCCCAGCTCCTCCGCCTTCTAGGTTGGCGGCCAACAATTAAAAAAAAAAACATCTTTTATGATATTAAAATAATTTTGATTTTTGAAATATTTACTGCATCAAACATGCACATGAACTCCTCGTCCCGTTAAAATCTATATGATCCATATTTAATTCAATAATTAAAAATAGATTAAATAAAATATTAAAGTACCATAGCCAAATCCTAACATTAATCATCTCACTACTCTTCTCCCTGTTTTCATTCCTCACCTTCCAGCGGATGGCAAGGCATGCCGAATGGTAGATGCAAAGCATCCAAACAGTCCTGGAACGGTTATTAACCAAGGCATTCGATTTCTACGAGGCGCCAGCGCTGTCCGAGCCCCGGTTCAGTGAGCAGTGGCTCCCAGTCCACTCGGGGACTGGCTCCAGCTTAGGTGGGGCGGGATGGGGATACTCAAAATATTATTAATCAGTACAATCTGCTGAATGAGAACTTCATAGATTTCATTGGCATTCGATACCCTAACATCCGATTGAAATGCTTCTATCCTAAATTCAAATGAATACTAACCTTTTCGATTGGGTCGAGATCTGTCTTCTTAGTTGCAGTGTTTTTTAGGCGTAGATTAGTTATGCATCCCGAACAGAACTATTTTGGTGACGCCCAAATCCTGCATGTGACATCACACACACGTCACAGTCAGGGATCGGATACCTCCTACCGGTCAATAGAAAATGTCATCGTTATTATATACGTGGGACCAAGAGAAAACTTCCAAGAAACTAGTTCAAGTAGAATTCCAATACAGGAATCCCCGGAGCAACCGGGCATATCGAGCAGAAATAGAAAAGAACATACGTTCTTTGTTTCTCTGAAAAATATCTATATTTCATTGAATTCTTTGTGCAAACACAAGTAATTAAGGGCTAAGCTGGCCAAAAGCCACACAAACAGATTTGCCTTCATCGGCATACATGTTGATATCTCCAAATACAGGCTGCAGTCTTAGATGACCCTATGCGCTCTCGAATTCCAGCTTAGTCCTCTGACGCTCTACCTGTTCATATTCCATCCTTACCCGTATACAGCTTCTGGTATGTAAACCAAATCTCCTGCATGACCTGCAGAAAATCCCATCAAAAGAAAGGCTCGACACAAACCTGCTATTGAATCTGTACATTGTCCAGAATCCCACAATGTAACATCCTCGCAATGTAACCATTTAACTCTGCTTTCTTAGATGAATTATGTCCTGTACTATCTCGTTAACCCTGAAGTTGTCACATCCACATCATCATCATCTAAATCTATATCTTGGTCTCTCTTTGGACGATGCTTCAATCTTTGGAAAATTTCATCGAGGGACTCAGAAGAGGAGACATAGGAATGGAGAGGAGTTGGCTGAGCTTGCCGCAGTGGAAAAAACTTCCTTGCCCCTACGTTGGCCCTGAAATTCTGGAGACCAGTCTTCATTGATGCCCATGTAGAGGCTAGTCCTGTCGATGTACCTGCTGTCAAGCTGTCAGACTGCTTTGCAGCATTGCCGGTATCAAGCAAAGATACTGAAGCTGGTGATGTGCCATTCTCTTTGGACACTGATGACTGCCTGCCTTGCTGCTTTCTTATCATTGAGTATTTGCTTGCAATGGTTTCGCGATTGGTACTGAACTTATGGCCCTCTTCTTTCAGAGCTTTTGCTTGACTCCCATTTTCCATCGATGGTGTAGCCCCAGGTTTCATCTCCACTGTGCTCTTATCCTGGACAGCATAATTGAACAAGTGGCTTGAAAAAAGAAATGGATGAACAGAATTGCAAGCAAAACACAAAGTCTATTGGTATGAAGTCTTTTTTTTTTTTTTTTTTTTTTTTTGTTGTTGTGGTGGTGGTGGGTTGGGGGGGGTGTGGGGGGGGAAGAGAGAGTCGACTTTAAGGTTTGTCATGCTATACAATTGCCACTCTTTTTGTTGCATTGCTTCAACTTTACCCTTACCCCCCACCCAATCCAGAACAAAAAAGACAAAACATTCCTCAACCATCAATCCATGTGAAAAGATGGTGAGTCTAAAATACGACCCATTCCACATAACAAAAGGCAAATAGTCAGTGGAATGAGTTGGCTCATTCTGAACTGAAATTGTTAATATTAATCTTTTTTCTATGAAGCTAACATGCTAACTACCTCAATTGTGTACCTTCTATGCTGTAATATGATTGCAACACAACCAAGGATATGACATACCAGTGGTTCAGCAGCAGATTCAACATCCATACTTGTACCGTTAAAATTTCTTGCTAAAGGTATAACTTGCTCACCAACTTTACACCCTTGCTCAAGCCAAGACCTCTCTGCAGTGATATAAAAAGCCTGCAAGCATTAGTTTTCGATCTCTGTAGGTAATGTTGAAAATAGTAATGGTCTGCTACAACTATCCTAATGCCTATGTTTATGCCAATGCCTATGCGGTGATATAGAAGACCATGAATATCAATTATCTATCAAGAAAGGGGGAAAAAAAACAGATAATGGCTTGCAAGAAACATTCTGATGCCCACGAAATCTGTGTAAGGTTGTCAAGGACTGGTCATTCAGGGTGCAGGAACAGGTATTGAAAACTGAACCCAGCCTCAATCTATATCTGAAAATAAAACAAGCTCTTTAGCAGCTAAACAAAACTTGCTCAAATCAGCTTGCATAATTCAAAAACATTATACTTCATCTGATATGGATCAAAGAGCCACATGATCTAGGCCTAAGCCTTCTTATCTCAAAATTAAATGAATTGGAGCATGATTTCAATTTATGGGCACATAACGCCAAGGCCTCTCACTTGATAACTCCAATTAGGGAAAACAAGATTAAATGGGGTGGCTGAAATCCCTAGCACGTCTATGCATGGCATACAGGAGACAAATGCATAACTAAACAAAAATAAAAGTGTGGATGAAGTGGCAAGTTGAAAAATGAATAGTATGAAGACATGAAAAATATATTCCCCACCTTTCTGAAGGATAATCATGCCAGATGGATCAAACCCATCCATGTCATCTTGCTCACTCTGGAACTTGAACCATTTCCAGCTTCCAAAATAATCAATTACTCGGCCAAAGAAATTGCTTGCAACCAGCAGGGTGTAAATAACCATAATAAGCGGGTAGATTTTGTTAAACCCTCTTCCAAAAAAGGGGACGGCATCATCGATATTCCCCATTCTCTGCATGATGGAATCAGAAGGTTATCACCCTACTGTTGCATAATATCATGGAAAAACTTTTAAGAGCTTCCTTGAGCAAATAATATCATAACCTATATTTAATATAATCATAAAGGCCAAAAACTTCTTTTTTTTTTTTAATAACTTCTGTTTAAGTGAGCAACAACATATGAAGCAGAAATAGATGGAGGTCATCATACTAAAAAAATTTGTATCTAAATTCAACCATTGATCAAAAGTCTGAGGAAATAAAAAACAACATGGATTCAGAAATGGCCTTATTCCCCTATTTGTTTTGCCACCTATTACTGGAGCAAACATGAGAGACAGTGTGACCAAAGCTGTTAAGAGCAGTTTAACAGCTCTCAGATATTTAAGCATTTAAATTGTTCAAGTAGGTAAATGGGCTGCTAAGCATCTGAGCACCTAAAATGAACTTCTCCGAATTTAAAAATACACCACATTGTTTAAGGTAATAACAAATATTAATTTAAGATACAAAAAAAATCAACTGGTTAGGAGCTAACTTTTACTAAATAAAAGGATGTAAAGTTTTTATCAACCCTAGAATCAACAGAAGAGAAGATAAATATGCACAAGAAGACGATGAAAGAGGGTTATTGTAGAAACACTTAAAGGTCAAAAAATACATATAAGAGAACAAATAAAGCTATCTAGTTTTTTCTATGTCCAATAGGGGTCACTCTAAGACATTAATTAGTATATTCCAAGGAATTTTCTTGGATAAGGTATATTCCAGACGGGATATCGTGTCATTGCTTTTTGTCTCACAAACAAACAATACAGATACAGTCTTAACCAGAATCATTATCAATTGAAAAATAAGGGAAAAAAATAACAAGTGCATATATGATAAGAGAAATTACCTTTTCAAAAATAGTTTTGGCATTACCACCAAGACGAATGAGATTAAGAAAATTGTAAGAAATGGGAGGTGCATATCGCGCAACCATTCTAGCAAAAATTAGATTAAATTTCAACAGTTAAATTTCAGTATAAGTAATTTTCGTGCAACTCAAAGAACATAAATAAAAGAAATCAAGCCAGAATGAAAAACTTACGAGCATATCATGAGTAAGCTAACTGAGCTTGTTTGTCTTGGAGTTAGTGAATAGAACATTAGCATTCCAATCTTGAACAAGGAATAATATGTGCAAATACACATGTACATCAGTGGAACAAATGCAGCTATCTGAAAAGCATATTTGTAATTATTAAATTGCTAAAACATAAACAAACTGAGGAAACTAACAAGATGACAGGAAAATCTCAATAAGTAGAGACAGCAAGACTGTTGGATGCCATGCAGCCTTCTTGAACAGAATCATATGGAGGGATAAATGAATCATGCATAATGTACATAACAAAATATAAATAGTTGGATTTACACATGACCTGCACATGCATTTATACCTGGAAATAAAGTGATCTTGCCAGTGATAATAGACTGAAATATAAGCATTGAAAACACATAATGTGGTTATTGCCATATTGGATAATGTTACAGATAATGATGTGTGTCGCTCTATTGATGCTCATATACTACATAAAACATCACACACTATCATACGGGACATAAAACACTACACACTATCATCCGGGGCAATGCTCCCCTCGATAGGATTTCGCTTATAACCTTTGTGACCTTACAAGAACAATTACGTAACAACTAAACAATACCAGTGGATGACCATTATATTCTTTTTCTCATGCATCTCCTCTGCAATTGTGAGTTGATCCACTCCAGATGTTTGTGCAAAAACTTCAAATCAACAACAGTTAGAAACCAAAAACCATCATAGGCTTTTGTTCCTTGTCTAACAAGGATTCAACATTGCTGTCAGGTCCATGATCATCAAACCATCAGCAGTCCCATGTCTTGTTAGTAGTCTATAGACAAGGTAATTGTCTATGCATCTAGGCAATTACCCAGTTCCCTCAGTCAAACCAAAAAAGAGAGAAATTCATCCTCTCATCTTTGTTCTTTTACCTTTTTGAGAAATCATTCATCATTTTAGTGGATCTATTTCATTTATATCATTAGAATTCCTATCATTTTTAATAAACCAGCATGTTAACACTGCCTCAAGTCATAAGCAAATGCTTGTTTTGTGCAATCAGAAGTCATAAGTAAAATATGATAGTAATAACATCTAACACCGTACTTGAAGCTCAATTGTGAAGACTTCCTATAATTTTTGGGTCATCCAACTTGCTGAAGGCTGGAATTCAGTCTTAGGTTTAAATGAAGGACCTTAAATGGTGACATGTTTGGCACTTATATATTTCATGTTCCATTTTTAAGATTCTAATTTGGAAGTGATATATGCCAGATGAACCCTAAAAAAAAATCATGGTGCGACATGCGCACATGCTTGATATGTACTCACATAAACTTATATCATGATAGACAACCATAAGGTAAATTGCTGCAGTGTAGACATCATCTACTTGCCTATCCAGATGCCCAAAAATCTTGGCCATCACTCACATTGTTCTGGATTAGGAAGTGGATGCCTAGCATGGTAATGCCCATCCAGCCCAGCTGATCAGTCAGCCAATACCCAGGTGACTGCCTATAACAAAAACAATAAGATATAAGCCCACTTCAAAATCCAAAGAATTTATTGACATCAAGTTTTGGGAAGTAAGCAGCATCATTGAGCACTGTTTCACTTGTTTCATTGTCATCAGTCATTATCGACACCATATTCTTGAGAAGTGGCCATACACATGCTTCCCACCATTCTCCCCACGAGATGGTTCATGTAGAGTTAATTACTCCCAACGTCACCAAGGCTGGTGAACAGAATTTATAGCTAAAGAACTCCCATGCTGGTGTCCAATGAGACCTGATTTAGCTAGGTTTTTTAACAGGTCATTCTGATCCATGCTTATTTTCTTCTTCATTCCACTTTCGCTTATTTAGTCCTACACCATTTTTTTGCCCCTTGTTCCCTTCTCTTGGTTTAGGTGCCTCTTCTGGGTCATGATCCTTGCCAACATTCCTGCAAATGCACTTTTTGCAACTTCTAAACAAATGTTCATAGATCCCACTTGTTCTACACCTTTCTCGACCAGCGCTTTTGTGGGTTCTAATAGTATCTTTTGCGTGGAAGTATGATTGATCTTCTTTCGCAATATCAACCGTTAGATTGCACCTCGCACTGCTCTCAAAGCAGGTGCACAGTTCCCAAAGCACCCCCAACATCTTCCCTCCCTCTGCCTGCACAGCTCTCAAAGCGGCTATTGCGCCATCCAACAGTTGATATCCGAAAGAAGATCAATCATTATTTCATGCAAAGATACAACCAGAATCCCACTTTTGTTGCTTTTCTTAGCTGGTTAGGTGTTAAGAGTTTGGCCCTCATCATGTTATTATTTTCTAAATGCCTCATGCTATACTTCAAATTCTCTTCTTAGTTGTCAGCATAATAACCATCTTCACCACATTATTGGAAAATTCTCAAATTATTCTTTGAATTTTTTTTCTTAAGCCAGATGATTCTCCTCCATACCATTCTTCCTACATAAGTAAATGGAGAATCATTCATTTATTCAAAACTACTTCAGGACACCTTCATTAGCTACAAATTAATGATAGCATACTACTGCTAATCAAGTTGGCTTTTGTTTAGTACTCTTGCCACTCCATACCCCTTTTCATGTGAAAATATCTCAACAATCTTAAATTCATTATATCTGTTATTTTTCCTTATTCTTAACTATGTGAATTATTTTCATATTTTTGGTGAACTTTTTTCATTTTCCAAAATGCCAAAACTTTGCATCTAACCAAATTGTTCCCAAAACCTGAACTTGTGACTATGGTAATGAGTTCTGATAGATCCTTTGTCTTCATCTTCTCACTCTTAAGCTTTGAACTACTTTTGGTGCTAACTACTATTCTCTCGACTGCCCATCTACTTGTACTTAGAATTTCATTATGATCACCCTAACTCATGGGTCACATCACTGCATCCCTGCCATGTATATAGCATGTGACTGTGAGCAACTGGGTGGAATGCTATGGCACCATCCACAATAATCGAAATAAGAATAGTTAGTAGGGGAATTCAATGCATCTAATCAAGGTTCATTATGCCAGTACCGGAGTCTGGACCGGTCATCCAGCAATACAATCCGATATTGCCCCATGCCATTCCATACCAGACCCGAACCAACACAGAGAAAGGATTGCTGACTTCAACCAAAAATCCCAAAACAATTGAAAAATGAAGTCAGCAACTAAATCCAAAAAAAAAAAATTACAAAATAGGGGCCGAAGCCCCTATTTCGATTGGGGGGAGGGTAGGGCCCCTCCTCCGGCCTTGGCAGCGGCGACATGGCAGCCTCGCCAGCCCTCTGGAGGCCTTTGGGGGGCCTCCTCTCTTTCTCCCTCCACCCTCATCGAGCTTGGCAGCAATGCAGGCAGCTCGGCTGCCTTCCAATGGACTTCGGAGGCCCTCTCTCCCCCTTCTTCCCTCCCTCCTCTTCCTCTCCTTCCTTCTCCCTCTCTCCCTCCTTGCCGATTTCTCATTTCGAATGTCAAACCATCCCGATAGACCGTCAGTCTGAATTGGCATGCCCTGAATCGGACGGTTCGGCAAACCATGCATTTGATCCAAAGATCATGCTAATTGCTGCATCTAATGTCTTCTAAGGGGATATTCACGATCAATGCCTCAACCTCATCCAATTCTATTTGGATATCGTCATGCCATCTTTCATTCTCACATCATCAGCATTGGGACAATTCAAAACAAGGTTTAAAGCCCTGTACTGGGGTTGTCTCAGTTTGGGGCAGGATCAGCATGGTCCTGGGACAGACTGGAACAATAGGAATGCAAAGGGATTAAAAAAAAAAAAAAGATGGTATCTAGGATGCCAAGCCATCTCAATTGTTGGGATGGGTATGGAGAGACCTAAGGTCCCAATTGCATTCCAGGACCCAATCTCTCTGCTCCAATATAGTATGGCTGGACGGACTGGGTCCTTAATCCTTGTGGTTCAAAGATTCGATAGTTCCTGGTGTCATCTATTTAACAATCTCCCACCCTAACATAATGCATACAGTATATGTGGACCATTTTGTTAATGCTCTTGCTTCATTCATTGCATGAATGTATAGAATGTTGCTCTTTATGTCCAAGTACCAGAATTGGTTGCCTTTTCTTTATCACTACCCCTACTAACATTAAGTAGGCTAGTGAGCCTATGGATCAGTCTATTGTGGCATCTGCCTTTCAAAGGCATTCTCATATCTCCCCTAAGAACGTATGATGGCAGCAATGGATGACTATGGAGGTCATTAACATTCATCAATGTCAGATATTTACACACCACTCCTTACCATGACAATCAAAATCTTCTTGAGATATTAGCAATTTGGCCTTTCATGAATGGTCTACCCAGCAATGCTGAGAATTTCACTTTCACTAAGAATCAAATTGCCACACACATTCTACATTCTGTTTTCAGCATCCATGGAGCAAACTCTAGGTGTCTAATTTGCCAGAGGGGACAAACTCAGAGAAATGGATGTTTATTTTACTCAGACAAACAAGAGATGATCCAAACCCTCTACACATATCGCAAGTAGGGCATCTACCATATTTATCATTTTGAACATTAAAACGTTTCTGATCTTTCTCATTAAGTTCCAAATATTAAATGAAAAGTTACCAACTTATTATTTCACCTCATTTTATTATTAAGGACTAATACACGTATAAATATAGGTCCCAAAATTTGTGTAAAATGCTACTGTGTACGTTGAGAGTAATGTTAGAACTCTCGCAGAATATTATTAAAATCCATAATGTTTCATCAAGCACCAATCTTAATAATACTTTTGTAATATAAACCAAGATGTATGGAGATACAAGTCATATAGCTCATGATTCATAATGCAGTACACATATAAATCGTAAGAGCTTTTCCAGGAAAATAAGTGATAGACAAATTTTTCATTTTTCTGATTGAATTCTGAAATGGAACATATTCATTCTCAATATTGTAAATCAGAAAAATAATCTTGGTGCAAATGGACAGCCTACTAAAATATTCCTTGTATCTTCAGTGCAGATCAGTATATAACCTTGGAGCAAAACTATGCAAAACCTGTTCCTCGTATGTTCCGAATATTTACCTGGACTAGCACTTCTTGCTTTCGCACAGCATGTATAAGAATGGAGAAAAGAGATAAATCGACTCCACTTGGTAACAAAGTGGCCTCAGCCAATAGAATAGCAGCAGACATGCAACCAAGGATCACAGCCAAGAGTTTCTGGAGTTGCTTTCTTAGTATACAACGCCATAAGAACTCTGCAAGAACCACAAATAGTTTCAATAATTGTTTTGCATTCTCATGGAACTGACATATCTCGATTCTCTAAAAATATATCACACAATAAAGATTCTTTGATGTGACGATCATTCAGCATACTGAAAAATTTAAGCATATTTCCATAATCATGCATCTCCACTTGAAGTATCAAACATCAAGAAAACAAATTAGTGTCTCTTAAAGGACCAGAAGAATACCCATAATATCAAGAAAGAATCCTAGATTGCCCCTTCGACTTTCTCTAAAACTTGAAACATATTTCCTGCAACAGTTGGTTGCCAAAGATTGCATCAAATAAAAGAATTATTTCGCAAGTCATCAAACAGAAATTTAGCATGCTGATATTTTTCAACATCTTCATAAAAAATAAAGGTAATTCAGGATCTTATTACTGTATCCATTATATTAGCAGCATAGCATCATCATTTGTTTGCTAGCATGCATGACAAATCTAGAATCATTCCCCTTTCCAAGTTAAAGAGTGAATAAATCAATGACCATGGTCCAAAGTTTCATCTGAAATTCCAAGACCAAAACCTGAAGTTTCAGCTTCAGCCCAAACCTGATCTACTCTTTTGGATTTTCAGAATAAACAAACTTAAGGCTCAACTTTATATACAGCATTCTCATTCCAACTATTTGCAGCCTTTTTCAATTATTTGAAAAGCATTTCCTCTTGACCAAAACTAGTTTCAAGTTTTGGGAGTATTTGGAAGCCACTGTTATCTCAAATCCGAAAGGGCATTATTAAAAAAAAAAAAAAGGTAAATCTTTTGGCATAGTTTTTGCTATCCTGAAGCTTAAATTTCATAGAAATTTTTAATATCATATTTAGATTGCTGATGATATGGTATATATAAAAACAACTTGTTTGAACATTTTATCTCCAAGTATTTAATAAGAAACTATGAAAACAACATATTGAAGTCCTAAGCAATTACGAAATGATGTTATCACTTTTTCTCCATTTTGATTGATATTTTTATTTTTCTTTACAATTTTCAATTGAAACAACCAAACTTAGATGAAACCACCAAGCATTGCCGAAATTAAAATTCATATGGTTCGACTGGCACTGAAGCGAAGTTTTCAAAAACTTACCATTGACTAGATCTCACTTATGAACAGGTAGACCTTAGCATATTTATACACAATGCAAGTTAGATTAACAAGTGAAAGAGAATAAGGAAGACTTTGTTAACCCCCACCTAATGCAATTGTGCTCCTACCAACTTTCTCCCTCCTTAATCTTTATATAACTTTTAAATTAAGCCAAATTGGTCTGGTTGTTTATCCAATTTGATAATTTTGGACAAATTTAGACAACTTGAAACTTAAAGAGCAACTACCAGAGTACAGGTCAACATGAAGGCTAAAGTCAAAAAATATTGAAATATAAGAAGTGAATACACTTAAGAGCAGACTTTCAGAAAGGCAAATCTGCAGTCAATTGAGGAGAGAAAAAGATATACCGAATAATAAATTTCTTGTAGAAATACCAAGGCATCCTACACCATGTCCAGCAGACATTGGTGACAATCCATAAACTTTATTCGATGATCAAATTGTTTAATTTGATGAACGAATTGTAAGCAAACAGCTTTTTTCTTTTTTTCTTTTTTTTTTTGGTATCCCTGCAATATTTGTATCCTAGTCTTTTAGGATTTAATTGTGTAATCACATCCATATCATGTTCCATCTATATCCATATCTGCATCCGTGCACCATCACTCTCCCCTCTCCACCACCCATTTCCTCCTATCATCCCTTTGCTTTCTCACCACCCTCCCCATTGTTTCTCATCACCTTCTGATATACTTGTAGCATCCCATCTTTACTTCCAAAAAGGAAGGGTGAGAAGAGACAGAGAGAAAGAGATAATGGTAAAGAATACATAGATGGATCAATAGACCAACCTTAGATCAAGTGCAAATGGTGAATGAAGGGGCAAGCATCCATCAAGGCTAAAGTGACCATGTAACTATCCTTGACAACCAATCCACATATATCTAATGATTGAGAGGTTTATAGAATTTAGAGAAATTTCTGTCATGACCATGTAACTATCCTTGACAACCAATCCACATATATCTAATGATTGAGAGGTTTATAGAATTTAGAGAAATTTCTGTCAAAAGGACCCAGCTAATATTGTATACTTTAAAGTTTAAATAATTGGTGCATAAATCACCAGAATGCTAGAGAAAGGGAACTGACAGGCAACATTACAATATCAAACAAAATTTATTTCCAGATTTGTCCAGGTTCATTCAAAACAAAATTTCTCAGTTTAGAGCGTCTAATGGAATAAAGGGGGAAAAAGAAAGGGAAAAGGAAGAAGAAAAATGTTTCAATGTGCATACAACCTTTAAATGAAATCAGCAGTAACCTTGGCTTTATATCTTAATTTATGATTAACAAGAATCCATTTGACCAGCTTTTCTAGTTGAGCAACTTAGTAGTAGTTATGACCATTTTATTAAGTACCATAGTTTAGACCAAAGGGGAAAGGTGATTGCGTAAGATCCAGATGTCAAAACAAAAAATCAGCGACAACGTGAAGATAGAATAGCCAAAAAGTGTTTACATAGAATACAACACATAAAGTATATATTTGCAAGTAAATTTGTACTTGAAGTTTGGATAGGGGCTTATCTTGGTATCCCATTTTTGCTCTCCAAAGAGTCGAGGGAAAAATTCATGAGGATGATACCGAGAGTGCTAGATGGTATCATTTACCAGGAAATTATATTGCATTTTGAAAAGCATTAAGAGCTTCGCAATAAGTCTTGAGATGATCTTCCATACCAAGTACTTCATTGAGGCAGCTTGGTTGGACTATCAGATGTAGTTCATCTACTATGCAAGTCTTTCTTGGAGCTTAACTAATTCGACATTCAAGAAACCCCAGTAGTCGTCAATTGTTGATAAAGAAGATAGAATAAGTTATGCTGGAGTGTATAAGCTGATATTTTTCATACCAAAGAATAAAGACACAAAGTGTGCTTGGTTGGACTATCAGATGTAATTCATCTACTACGCAAGTCTTTCTTGGAGGTTAACTAATTCAACATTCAAGAAACCTCAGTAGTCGTCAATTGTTGATAAAGAAGATAGAATAAGTTATGCTGAAGTGTATAAGCTGATATTTTTCATACCAAAGAATAAAGACACAAGGTGCACTCACTTACTTTGGCTCAAACAACTCCAAAACTATTTATCAAGCAGTTAAGAGACCCTCAGAGTTCAGTTTTCAGAGGCTTGTGTTCTCTCAACTAATTATTTTACCATTATCTACTTGAATGGAACAAGAAAACTTATTTCTCAAATCCTCTGGATCACTGAAAATAAATAAGATGATTATGACTCAAGCTTGGTTCTATCAAGTTTGCAATGAATAATACATGGAGTACAACTATCAAGAAGAGCAAGGAGAAGTAAGATTTTCTCTTTTTTTTTTTTTCTTATAAAGATATCCTTTATTTTGAATAGAGTATCACCAGAATGCATTAAAGAAGTTTCATGTAACCAACAGGGAAACTATACAGAATTACAGACAATCATAAAAGAAGAACAGATATGAACAAACCATCCATTTGAATCACGATGCTCATAATTTTTTATCGTATCTTCCAATTCGAGGGCTTCCATGACATAAGCCATATATTCACTGCAGAGAGTAAAGGACAGTCAGGATGCGAAGCGAATAGAATTAAATTTTTCTATACTGAAGTTAAATGGCAAGTAAAGCCAATTTACAAGCTATCAGGAAGGAGAAATGTCTAAAAGGTCTCATTCTAAGCTCATTCAGCACTTTCACAAATAAAGAAGATCACCTGTAGTCTTGCAAATTCAATTCCCTGATCCTCTTTATTTGCAATTCTATAGAATTGCTGTAGCCATCCAAATATGAATGACCAATTTAGAGCCATTTATAACTAATATGCACCAAAAAGATAGTAATAGCTAATATGCACCAAAAAACATAGTAACTACACTTAATTGATTGGACCTGCCTTTTGTATCTGTAATACTCCTCTCGAGCTATCCGAAGTTGACGTCTCAGTGCAGCCATCGTCTTATCATCAGTATCATAATCCATATCATTTTCCCCCAGTCTACCTCCTGATGGCTTGAAAGATGGATCTTCCCGCAACTAAAAGAAGAAATATTAGGATAAGGAGAGAACTGGTTAAGTTGAATAGAAACTTGTCTTTGGCAATTTCATGACCAAAATTTTCAGTATTTGACCATGAAGCAGGAGTACCATTTGATGCAACATGCTATCGATAACATCCATGTAGGGCCTTAAAGGATCACGCTTTGACATCTGATTGGATGTGGCTTGTGCAACCTAAAACACAATACAATACTGAATATTTGTTGCCGAGGAAAATAAAAGTTTATGACATTATATGATCAAAACACAACATTCATATCAATTGGCCTATTGCAGAGGACTATATATTATGGAATTTATAATGGAAGACCATGGACCTGCCAAGAAAGCGAGGCCAACTAGTACAGATTATGTATGGAATGGGGAATATAGTGATGCTCAAATAGTTGATTGGTCAAAAGAACTCATAATCACATCATTTCAATCAGTTGTTATAGCTTTAACATACTTAGTTCGCTCTTTACCACTCATATTCTAGCCCACATAACAACAGTGGCCTCATTTAAATAAGGAGGTGTTTGCATAAGAGAATGCAGTAATTTTCAATTAACAGCAGCTAATCATTTCCATGAAATCAAAAGCAAAATTGATTAGGGCATTGGTAACCAAGATATCTTGCAGTATGAAAACCTTCATGCAAACACCGATACAGCTAAAGGGCTTTTAAATACCCATAAGAAATAGTCATTATCACCAGTGGAATTTGACAAGAGAATATGCTTACCACAATTGCATTGGAAAATTCTTGATGAGCATCATCTAGCTTGACAGCCATTTTCGCAACCCTATGAGAGAGAACTTTTTGGCGGTTATTCCAATCTGCATTCCTCCAAATGCTCTTAGGAATCTCGCTGAAACCAAAACCAAGAAGAAATGCACCTGTCACCAGCCCAAAGGTATTTGAGCAAGCCATGGCTAAGCCCACAATACCTCCACTCCTGTTGAAAAAGAAATCAAGGTTCAGATCAGTTTAGAGAAATCATACAGACATTAGGGTGGACAAAGAAACCTACCAAAACAATAACAGTAATTCAATAAATTGGTACAATATATTGAATAAAATAAAAATATCACACTAAATAGTAAAAAAAGCCTTCAAGTTGATTGCCACTAAGCCAACTTCTCAAAATTATGAGCATACCTTTTGATACTTAATATTTCATTTGAAGCCACTCTTTCCACAAGCCAAGAGAAAAATGACAATATTCTTGACCTTCCTCATACGAGCCCTAATTAACAATTGTTCAATTATATCCATGTTTCTTCAATTTTATCAAATTCTGTTCTTTCTAGCTACTACATGTTTTTAGGCAGCGAATAAAGAACTGCTGTGCCTGAAACAGTAAAACGTTGGCTAACATTTGCACGCTGCCGGAAAAAAGTCCTTAGGGCTAGGCTGCTGTCAATTACTTTGCAGTACAAAGCAAGTATATTTTGAATAACAAAATTTAAAAAAAAAAATAATCTTTCAAGTAATATGTGAAATAGTATGAGACCAAGGTCCGCCATCTCGATAGAGGATCTATCCTATTACAGTGTCAGTACGCAGTTCGGTACGATATGGCATGAAGTGTACCAAACAATTCAACCCAGTACAACATTCCATGTATGAGACAGCATACACATGTGATAACTTGAAAAAGAAAACCAACTTCCAAACTCACATATTTGTACCAAGTCTAACATTAATAAAGAGTGATATAAACCTTGCACTAAACTGGCATAATAGCATGAGCTAAAGTGGTCAAATAAGTGGATAAATAGTAGTTCAATAGGAGTAAGAGACAAACCAATCCCTATGCATGATAACAAGCAGAATGAGACCAAAAAGGCCAATAGATCCCACAATTATATAGAAGAGCAAGTTCATTCGAACACTAGTTCTTAGTCTTTCTTTCACCGTGAAATCTCCAGCATCTTCATAACCCTGAATAGTAGGAACCACAGCCCTGCTTAGAGAGATAAAATAACTCAAAACCATGAGAATAAATGTATTAATTAGTAATGTAAAAAAAAATTACACATATAAATAACTGCTAAAAAGACTTATCTACATAGACCAGAAAAATAAAATAATGGTCTAAAAATTGCATGTTCTATGTAGCAACGCCATTGAAATTTAATTAGTATAAGAAATACTGTTCAAATAGAAACTAAGAACTTAATTAGTAAAGGGTTAGAGGCATACTGGCAATAATGCACTGAAGCATAGAACAAGCTTGTTATAGGTTAATTATAATATTTATAACATATTTTAATGAAGCCAAAACATAAAATAAATAATTCCAGAATCTGAATCAAGATTATTACTTTAATAACCATTATTAGCTATTACAAGGGTCATTAGCATCACAGTTTAATTATATGTGTGTGTATACGTACGTATACGTATCTATATGTCTATATGTATATGTATATGTATATGTCTATATGTATGTTGTGTGTGTATTTTACATGTTCAAAATATTAATAAAAGTTTGGAACCTTGAAGTAGTAATAGAAACTAAGTAGTACTCATTATCATAATCAACGTTGACATTGTGGTTTTACTGCATCTATAACAGCAATGACGTGCACGGATGCCCAGCCAGCCAACACTAAAACACTCGCATGAACAAAGAGACACCAACCTCACCCCCCATGCATGCATGCATCCACACACATATAAGAGAGAGGAGGGTTGTAACGCACACAACATGTACTGCTCAGGTTTGGTAGTTAAGAAACCTTGAAAATCCCATTCTTATTCCCATGAACTTAAAAAACCAATAGGGATTTTGGGTCATTTACCCTGTGCATTAAGTGCATCAAAAAAGTCAAGTGATAAGCTAATGATGACACATAAATTAGGGGTGTGCGCAGGTCATGTCAGGTTGGTTTTGGAGATATACCCAAAACTGAACTGATTTAAATTGGTTTCCTAAAATTGAAACGGAAATTGAACTGACCATCTACAAAAACCACTTGAAACTGACAAGAGAAATTTCAGTTCAGTTTGTCAAATTGATGTTCAACGGGTTGGGCTAAATAGGGTAGGCTAAGTCTGATGTTTAAAATAAAGTTTCCAAACACTACAATCCCAAGAGATAGAACATTATACATGATATAGGCATCCCTCTCTATAGTTGCAATCCATCTTTACCCCTTAATACTTTTTTATGGCTGATGGCTGATGGACCACCCTTGCCACCTACAAGCAATGCTCTTGAACCTCTCAAATCTTACCTACCACTCTCACTCCATTTACCTCCAGTCTTCCCAACTCTCTAATCCTAGCCCTATCCCTCCATTCCACCACCCTCAGACCTCACCCAACAAATCAGCGCATATGTGCCCTACCAAATGTTGCTCAGCCTACAAACCTTGGAGATGGACACAGAAAGAAAGAGAGGAGAATAATCTAGGACATCACACTATAATATATTATTTCATGGACTACATAACAATATAACACAGAACAAATATAATTATTTAGAATCATATGTTTTTCAAGATTGCCAATGATATAGGCAAAACAGGAGTTGCACTTATTGATGAATAATTGAGAGAATATTCATGAATCTGGATCCCTTTTCTCATAAGCAGTTGTTGGTCAAAATATGCGATGTCTCCACAATGTTGCCCATTGAATACTGGAAAGATAACCATATGAAGGTCCGATGCCACAGTTTATGGTGTTAGTGACTTGGTAAGATTTCTCCTTAAAGCTAAATTAAGTAATGTAGCTAGATAACTTGATTACATTGGATAATGAACCAATACTTGGTGAAACATCTCGAACTTTTTCAGAATTATGAGTGATAGACAATCATGTACCATTAATGAACAATTACCATTTGAAATTAGTACAAGATCAAAAGTCTCTGCATGTTCATTATGTTGTATGACCTTTGAATCCAAAAATAAGAATAGAAGTAGAAAAAAGAACAAGATTCAATAGACATGTTGAGAAGTTTATGTTGTTCATAACTCAAAATGCACAAGAACAAGGGTGAGAGGACCGATATACAAGTTCAAAGCCACAATCTAGTGATCCATGGGATATAATTCAAAATTGTTGAACATGATGATGTTATCTATTCTCTTCAGTGGCATTTATTTCGGAAAATTGGTTTTGCCAACTTAATCATCCTTTAAACCATTTTCATCAAATCTATAATTAAATTTTGGATATATAGTTTCGTTTTAACTTCAAAAGTAATAAGCAGAATATTGACAGCCATTCAGGGAAAACTCATTCACTAAGGAGATAGGAAATACCACAGAGTTATTGAGGTGTGCTAGAACAGTTATTGGTTACTGCAGCTCAACTTATCTGTAGAGCACTTGATAGGAAAAGAAGTTGCACAAGTATAAGAAAGAATTATGTACTAACTACAAATATTTAAGATTATTTCCATAAGAATAATGGTTTTACAAGAAAAACATATATCAAATTCCATTATACAAAAGTGACTACAAATATTTAAGATCAATCTCCATAAGAATAATGGTTTTTGTAAAATGAAACATATATGAAATCCATTATACAATAACTGGATTAATAAACTCTCAGAGTTTTACACTTTAGACAGCCATCGCACTTTGAGTGAAACCTTAGTATGTAGAATATGTATCAATATCAGGACTCATTAACATTACCATGTTAGCAGAAATGTACTCCAATATGACCAACTCCAGAAGAAAGCAATGCCACCCTGCTGACGTCCTATTATTGTCTGCATGGAACACAATTATATTAACTAATTAGAATATAGAAGAGAGAGAGAGAGAGGGAAGGGAGAGAGAGACCACTTTCTTATCTAGGTAATTGTACAAAATTTTGTTGAACAAGGTAATATATCAAAGATGAAGTGGTAAAAAGTGTTGGAAAATGAAACAAATAAGAGAAATCAAAACCTAATCCTCAATCCCACTTCCAGCCCTAACATGGTGATGGATATCCAATTTTAGAAACATAAATTCTATCATCAGGAATCCACAGTCTCATTTTATCCTCACCATATCCATTCAAAACACTTCTTTTTCTTAAAAACATGCCTCCTCCTTTCTTCTCCACCAGCAACCAAATCACAAAAATAAAAAAGCATAATTTTTCCTATCTTCATTTAATGAAATATCATTGCAGTTCATTAAAAAGCTGGTTTTTTTCCCTTTTACACCCAAGAAAATGCCATAATATGCAACCTTTCCAACACCACCTACTCAACATTGAATACAGTTTCGTATCCCTTTGCAGATGGCAATAGACGCATTATTTCTTAATAATCTTAAACGCATGCAGAGTATCGTGAAGATGAAGTGGAGATGGTTGGACAGAATGACTTTCCAATGGGTGCATAATTTTTTTTCTCACAATGACTACCTAAAGTTGTTAATCTTTAGGTTTCTTATCCTTATTGTCAGATGATGATTGCATGGATTCAAAAGGAGTGAGTGACAGTCCCTTTAAGAATGGCTCTCATATAAATTTATCTGGTAAAAGAAGATCATCATCCAACATACCCCCCTTACCTGAAAATTTAGAAGTGCTTTCCGAAACCATAAATTAGTGTTCACATATTGCTTGTTCTGGGCGAGCACTAAAAAACTAACATCACTTTTGAAAACAAGGGTGCCCATAAAATTCATATTTAATGGCACAGGAAGGTAATTTTTGACCATCTGATCCAGACTGCGAGCAAAACCATTTCATCATGGAGTAGAAAATGGGCATTTGAAAATGAATGGAATGCAGAGACCTTTTCTTTAATGAGACAGTAGATAAAGGCATTTAATTATTCCTTGACCTCAATCAAAAAGCCTTCCTGTCTACATGAGTTTTCCTTTTCAGGTCTTTGAAAAAGTTTTGTGCATTACCCTCGACCAACATCAACCCTCCAGATTTGCACCCTATTCTTAAGCCAAGGCATTTGTGGGCATGAAAAGAGCATTTTGTTAAAGACTTCCAAAATTAAATATACATACAGAGAGAGAGAGAGAGAGAGAGAGAGAGAGAGAGAGAGAGAGAGATGACACTTCGAAATAGCCAATACTATAGGCATAAGGTAGAATCACCAATACATGTATAGATGGAGGATCACATGAAAAAATCCCCCTTCCTTTAAGTTTATCTTTGCAAGACTTTCCATTTGCAAGTTCTTTTATTTATAATATATTCCTCTTAACTACACTAAGATCTCATATTTCTCTACTCTCCTAAAATATAGTGAAACTGCTGATGTACGCCCTTGCCGAATTCTCCCACCTGCCAATTATTTTGCTATAGGTAATACGGAGTGTGAAATCTTCAACCATCAAGTTCACTATTGATTTCATCAAGGAATTTTAAATAATTTCTATTTTCATGTAAGGCCCAATAATATTTATTTGATGGCACCATTCACCAAAACAAAATAATGACGTTCTCACGATATCTATGTGAAAAATTTCTTCAACCAGAAACTTACATATATCCCACCTACCTAATCTCCCTCATTCTGTAACAGTGCAAAGTTTAAACATTAAAGGCATGAGGAAGATAGAGCAATTGACTTCATTCATAATTAATGAGAAAAATGCAAGTTGCAGCATTGGCACAAGCCTGAAGATGAAGCTAGATTTACATGTCGAAGATCTAGCATACATTTAGAGAATCAAGGTGAAGTTATGACAGAAATGGCTGGAAGCAAGAGCAATAGAGGTAAGCAGAGCCTTAGTCTAATATATAATAGACAAGAGATGAAAGTGGGACTTCAAATTAAGCAGGAGAACAATTGAGAAGTAGCATTCCTATGTCACAAGTAATAGGTTAAATCCTCATGCTTTCAACTTTCATGGCTAACTTCAGAGTTGCATAAGAAGAAGAGCTATGCATTGCACATCAAGATAACAGCAACCATCATATTTTTTGTAGCATATCAAAAGTAGTCTTCAGTTCTTTTGCTTCACAAAGATGATTCTAGAGTCAGTTCTACCATGCTGTCCCAGCAGAAGCACACCATTTAATTGACCACTCTTGCTTGGTTAACTGATGATAACATTATGAGACCCAACGCTAAGCTTATTTTCTAGGTGATTATTCTAAGAATTATACAGTACCTCCAGAATTACCACTCATCCCACCTCCCACATTCACTCGAGCTCAGAGCTGCAGTGATTTTAAATTAGATGGGATATGTTGGTGGCAGTTTAGATTTCTTTTTCTTTTCTCTGGTGGCTGCTCTATAATTTGGAAAAACAAGAAGAAAGATATGATCTTGCATCCCAGGATTTGAGCAAAGTAACTACAGTATCATGCCAAAACAGCCTATGGCATAGATAACAACAGAGTATATCCAGCCAACAGTGACATACTTGCAGATTCTACATCTATAATTACCAGATGAAAAAGCAGCGGCATACTATGTGATGTACTGCTTTTGCTGCTAAGCATTTTGAACAAGTCATTAAGCATCTCCTTTCCCCGGGGGCAATATCAATTCCTCAACTCCATTATTTCTGCTTGTTGGGCCCATCAGAGAATCATATCCAGTTATTGTCATCTAGACAGCCTTGTTTATGTAACCATATATTAACAAATTTCATGTTTACAATCATAGACCATAACAAAAGGAGTGTCACACATTTGGTTTGCAGGCTGTACAGCGAGCATCTTGAGAAAGTCCATCAACTCATTATGCATTAGTTTTTTCCCATGGGGATTATCATTCAGTTTCTCAACTCTATTGTGTCAGCTGGTTAAACTCTTCAAGGAATCTCATACCTTCCATGCTAAGGCATCATTTTCAAGTGAGTGAACAGGTTGCTAAGGTACAATAGAATTTTCTTCCTTTAGTGCATTTGATGGTAAGTGCATAGCTTTACCTATGTTATACCTATTTCTAGGTTATTTGTTGTAATAATTTGGCAATTATAAGATACTTGAGCATCCAAGAAAGTTCAGTTCACCAACAAAATTTTCAAAGGCTATAAGTTATATAAAATAATATGAATCAAATTAGGTACTTCAAGCACGGTCCCATGAACTTCATGCTGGCAACACGCACAGATGTTTAAAGTTGTGTTCAAACTCTTAGAGGGTGTTTGGTTCGCGACCGAAAGCAAAATCGAAATTGGAATCAAAAACGATCGGAATGGGAATCAGAATGACCATATCCCTGAAGGCGTTTGGTTCATGATCGGAATCAGAATTAGAATGGATGATTCTCATTGTTCTTGTTTGGTTAGATAGGAATCAGAATGAAACCTTATTGGTCTTTCTATTTTTTCCGATGTTTCTTCTTCCTTCCAAGGCGAAGATGGAGAAGCGCCAACCACGACGAACCGGATCTCGGGAGGTGAGCTCCCACTTCCTCCTTTCCCCGGCCTCCTCGCCCGCCTCTGATGCCGCCAGCCGCGCCCTCTCCCCTCTTCACCGCAAATCCATTTCCGAACCCGCTGCCTCCTCCCACGACCTGGGGCCCTCCTCTCGAAGCCTGGTACCCTCGCTGACCACCTCGGCAATGATCGCCTCATCGACCTGGCCAAGCAGAATGCCGGCGACAAACCCACCTCCACCACCGTCGCCACCTCTCCTCAGTCCATCATTCGCCAGTGGAGCTGCTCCGAGTTTAGCCATTTCGAGGACAAGGACGGGACGGAGAAGAAGGGCCGAAGGTCCAAAGATAACCGCCCGATCGGTGCGTCCATGCGGTACACAGGCAAGATCCGCTTTCCCAGATTGCCTAAGCCTGGCTCACCTCCCTCTCCTTCCTCCACCGCGCCTCTAGCCTTGACACCCACCGGATCTCGGTGGATGAGAACACGCTACCCCTCCGACGGAAGTCCGACTTCGGCCTCGACTACCCGAGCTCGGAGTCGGACCAGAGCGAGACCAAGATCACAAGTCCGAGAATCCCGAAATCTGATGCAGCGAGTGTGGTGGCAGCGAAGGTGATTGGCAAGGCGAGCTCGATGACGGCGTATGGTTCGACCTCGATGCAATGGGATGAGATCTTCTTCAATATTTTTTTTTTTAATTACCATTCCGGTGGAATGAGATCTCAATCCAACGGAGAGAGTCCGGATTAGATTGGAGAGAGATTGGGCCATTCCCATTCCACCCTAGAATCGGAATCGGAATGGGACTCCCCCCAAACAAATAGCTAGAATGGGAGTCACCCATTTCGATTCCCATTCCAGATCTCCATTCCCCCAACCAAACACGCCCTTAGATTCTCCTTATAAAGATTGTACTTATTCAATGTGATCCATACTCCAATGGAATGACAGAATACTAAATGTTTCTAGGAAATTTGCACCATACTCCAATGGCATGACAGAGCACAACATGTTTCTAGGAAATTTCCATATTTGGCATTGCCTCTCATACTACCATTCAATGACCAGAAAGTTCTACTTCAAGTTTTGAAGCGAAATTTCTAAAACTAACCACCAAACCTTTTTTTCTCTCCAGCTCTTATATTTTCATTCAATTAGCAAAATTCCACCACTTTTAGCACCAACCGAGATTCTCCATCAATCTCAGACATTCTCATCAAAACCTCGCTGTTCTTATTCAGCCAAATCTAACAAAATGTCACACATCAACAAGAGATCGAATTCAATATTTTATAAACGTAAAGCAAGCTCTTCGATACATAAAAATGATCCGGAAAATCTTGCAACAAGGATTCCATGAACAACTACCAATTCCAACCCACCAATCTAAGCCTTTCAACATCTTCTCCTCAAACGAGCACAAGATTCAAAAATTACTAACAGCAAACGAAGAAATTTCTGCGAAAATCATTCGGATTATCACAATCCCTGGATCGCCCCACCTCATCAAACACCAAATAATTAACCCAAAAAAAATTACCAACACAGACCAATTCAAGAACAAGACGATCTATCAAAATTGGACCGAGTGGAAGAAAGATCTCACCGTCCAGATGTCGGCGGGCACAAGAATAATGATGGAGAGGGAGCAGAACCAGGCGTATCCGACGGTGAAGAGCACGTATCTCGGCACGTCCGGCCCGGCGAAGTACCGCAGCGTGACCATCACCATCCCGAGGGTGAGGGGAAGCGAGATCAAATAAAAAACCCACATCTCTCTTCCTCTCTCTCCGTTCGAATTCTCCTCTTCCTCCTCCTCTTCTTCTTGGCGACGAAGTAGCGAGGTTGGAACCGGTCAAAGAGGAGCGGATCCGGCAATAGAAGATCTGGGCTTCGCCGAGGGAAAGAAGGTGGAGAAGAGACGAGAGAGAGGAATACTAATAGAAATTAGTCGATCATTTGGGGTGCGCCAACTCGGGGGCGACGGTGACGACAGCGAACATATGCGGCGCGTTTGGTGCGGTCAGCGGTGGATGTCCACCGGGCGACAGATGGAAGGAAGGCTCCGCCAACGGAGGCGCTTGGAGTCACCGACCTCCTCGTTGGATGGTGGGTGATGACCGACTGATAGTAAAATTAGGTCACCGCCTTTCATTCTGACGGCCATTTAATGGTAAAGATCGGTTTATTTTGAAAAATAATTGGTGAACCAGGTTTATGGGACAAAATTAGGAGAAAATTGGCTTCTTGTCAAGTTTGTTCCAAGACGATGTGGTCGGCGGGATGCACGAGTTAATTGTGTCTTAAATTTATCTTTTTTTTTTTCCCTTATTTACTAACTCTTCTTATTTTTATTCAATATAATTTAATTTTTTTTCATATTTTTAAATATTATGATGTTTTGATTTGATTTATTTTATATACAAGTATGCATACTCTGCAACCAGGCTTTGACACACCAGTTTCTTGGCCCATAGCCCATTATTCACCTCCTATTGGTAGCTTACACAAGCCTGGTTGGTCCAAGATCAAAGTAAGTGGCATCGTTGCACATTGAGCAGACACAAAACAAAACAAGGTTTGATTGTGTCTTAGATTTTACACCGAATTATGAATCCATGGAGAGAGGAATGCATAGAATCAATGATAGTTTATGGAGGAAATTTGAAAGATATAAACTAGCTAAGTAGTCTTGGCTAGCACTCCTCTTCTCGAGAGGTTTAAATCCTATGTTGTTTATGCATCATATTTTTCAAAAAATTTATTATTTTACCACTATTATTTATTGTCCCCTGTATATATATAATGGAGGTTTGATTTGTCCAAAGCACTCTATCTGGATACAAGCATAATATAATAGTATTGATATCAATATATCCGCTATCACTAAAGCTCATTACTTGATGTATGAAGATTATGTTACCGCTATTATTTATTATCCCCTATATATATATAATGGAGATTTGATTTGTCCAAAGCACTCTATCTGGATACAAGCATAATAGTATTGATATCAATATATCCGCTATCACTAAAGCTCATTACTTGATGTATGAAGATTATGAAAGCATCTAGATAAACTTACTGCAGCATCACAGTCATGATTTATTAAAGAAAGGCAAATTACAGATTGTTGCATTAGTACCAACAGATTGTTGCATTAGTACCAAAGAAATTTTGTCATACTGCAAAAAATAAAAACAGCAAGGCCTCATCTATAAAATTGATTTCAAAAAGGCCTTCAACAGCATCAGTTGGAATTTCATCCTCACATTGTTAAAGGCCATAGGCCTTTGAGACAAATAGTGCTGTTGGGTTCAGACCTTGATTGGTTCAAGTTATATTGCACTTCTCATTAATGGAGAACCTTTGGAATGAATACAGGCAAGGAAAGGACTCAAACAAGATGACCCCATAACAACCACTTTCGTTTGTTTTAGCTGTCGATATTCTTACTAGAATGCTGCAATTAGCTGTAGGAATAAATTATTGGATGGTATTGACTCTGATCACACAAGAAACATCCTCTCTCTGCAATATGCTGACAACACGATTATTTTCTGCAAGACAGTTAAGAACAACATCACAAACTTAAAATCCCTCTTATATACTTTTGAGCTCTTAACAGGTTTGAAGATGAACTACCATAAGAGCTTGCTTTTTGGGATTGTGATCAACAAAACTCAGTTTCATTCCTAGGCGAAATGTTGGAGAATCCCTCACGAATGCTGAATACGGATCTCCGCCCAAGAACACAACGCCAATGACAATGTCAATGCCACAAGAGGAAAGACAAAGAAAGAAGTATAAAATACAACCAAATAATGTGGATTGGCTCAAGACCTGTCTCCGCGGGGCATACAAACTTTACTACGAGAGAAATCCAAAAATATAAGAGATCACAAACTCTCAAATCTCATACATCAATCTCTCAATAAGAAGTACATATTCCTTGCAAAAACTCTGAAAATCCTCAAAGAGACACTCCAGATACCGTAAACTCCACCTCATTGCAAGCCTTTTATAGAGCTTAAGAATACCTAAAATGGATAAAAAAACCACCATGTTACGCTCATTTTAACCGAAATAACTCTCAGCCATCTGATAGCCATTCTGATGCACAAATATCGTTAATCACTGTATTTTTTCACTTGCCTACGCATCGGATCCACGTCTCTACAGTAGTCCTAGCGCACTCCAATCGACAGCCATCCGATCACACTGATCGGACGGTCCAGAAGCCTCCCACCATAAATATTGGTCCAATGGCCGGTTCAGGATGCCATAATCGGTCCAGCTGCCGGTTCAGCACCAATTTGGCCCGATTCAGTTCGGTTCAGCCCGATTCAAGGTCGGTTCAGTTGGTATTCAACCGGTTCTCCATCAGTTCAGTCGATTTACCACTGGTTCTTCATCGATTCATCTCCAAATTGGTTGGTTCACCTCCGATTCGAACTCAATTGAGCTCAATCTTGTGATTTCTCCATCTATCCTTGAGTCTTGGACTTCTATTAACCAATCAAGATCGAATTTGAGATATCAAACTCAATAAATCTCCATCTCGACTAGACATTCGGCCTCCACATGGATTTGAGAGCTTGTGAATGATCTCGTCCCATGCCCTAGGGCAAATGCCTGGCTGCTCATGTATGGACAGACATGAAAGTCGAGTCAAACTACTCAATCCTATCTCCATCATGTGCTGTGACCTATCTAATCTGAGACCTACTCGGGATAGCCTCCTATGGCGATAAGAACTTTACTCTACAATGTCGCCTATTATCCTTCCGAGTCTTTCATCTCGTGTCCAATCTACCTGCACCCAGAGCTCTACCTCTTGCTGAGTTTCCTATCAAGAGATAGTGTCCTCCACACTTTTTTTTCTTCAAAACAATCCTACTATCACACACAACCTTCAAGCCTCTAGTATCAGCTCTCCATCTATAGTTGCTTGAATTCAGTCTGCTGAATGAAATCAGATTACTCCTGAAACTGAATATGTATCAGACCTCACCCAACTTCCTCACTGCTCCCTTATATATCTGTGAACTGACTGTCCCAATGCTCTTGATCGCATAGCTCAATCCACCTGGCAAATGAACAGCTCTTTCGAGAGTCAAACAACTTTTCTCTATAATAAACATGATGCGAACAAGCCGAATATAAACTCTATTGAAGGAAATAAGTAGATACCTCATCAGAACCAATATACAAATTATCAGTCTCATCAGTATCGCTACTATGGACCGCCGCTATAGTAGTCATCATCCAATCTTTGAGCTGTGGACAATTTTTGACTCAATACCCCAATTCATCATACCAATAGCATCTGATTTTGCTCAAGTCCTTCAACTTGGACCTGAACTATCCACCATGCAATCTTTTACCGCTTCATCTTGTGCCACCATCACCTTAAGTCACCGTCAAAGCCGAGTCACTATCTGAACTTGAAGCTCGGTTCTCTCACTTGAGAACTTTATTCTGAAAAAGTACAAAAATGACCTCATCCATCTTGATGGTACTCTTTCTCATAAGAAGAATAATTACCAAAGATAAATGAAGAAGGAAGCAATGAAAACAAGATCAATGTCCTAATCTTCTTCTTAACCTTCTCATCAATGTTGAAGAGATCAGTGAGAATCTTTTTGAAGTTGCTGAGATGCTTCTGCATGCTCTGCCCTTCGTTCATCCATAGTTGATAGAATTACTTTCAGAGAAAGAGAGCATTAGTGACAATCTTTACCATATACATCTTCTCGAGCTTCAACCATATCACAATTAGAGAAGTTTTGCTAAGCACATGGATCATCATATCATCCATCAAGTATAAGCAGATCGTACTTACCCTCTGCATCTGAAGCTGCTTTCAATCCTTCTCCTCTACAGTAGTCAGCTTCTTCTTTCACAAGAAAGCATCAGTCAACCTTTGTTGGATGAGCACATCCTTCACCCTCACTTGCCATAGGAAAAAATTACTATTCCTATCAAATCGATTGATCTCTATCTTGATCGAGCCTGTCTTCTCCATCTTCTTCAATCTCGATTAACAACAACACCAGCTGGACAATTCTGTGCTCTGATACCACTTATTGGAGAATCCCTCACAAGTATGGAATACGAATCCTCGCCCAAGAATGCAGCACCGATGACAATATCAATACCATAAGAGGAAAGATGAAGAAAGAAGTATAAAACACAACCAAATAATGTGGATTAGCTCAAAGCCTACCTCCATAAGGCATGCAAATTTCACTGTGAGAGAAATCTATAAATACAAGAGGAGATCACAAACTCTAAACTCTTATACACTAATCTCTCAACAAGAAGCACATATCCATCATAAAAACTCTCAAAACCCTTAATGAGACACTCTAGCCATTACAAACTCCACCATCAGGTCATAAAGCTTGTCGTAAGCTTTTTATAGAGCCCAAGAACACCTAAAAGGATAAGAAATCATTAAGTTATGCTCATTTGAACTGGAACAACTCTCAGCCATCTGATCACCATTCTGATGCATAGATACCGTTAATCGAGATATTTTTTCTACTAACCTATGTATCGGATTCGTATCTCCACAGTAGCCCTAGCGCACTCCAATCGCCAGCCATTCGAACATGCCGATCAAACAGTCCAGAAGCCTTCCACCATAAATATTAGTCCAGCAGCTAGTCCAAGGCACCGTAACTGGTCCAGCAGTCGGTTCAGCGCCAATTCAGGCTAGTTCAACCTAATTTAGTCTGGTTCAGGATCAGTTTAGTTGGTTTTCAGTCAGTTCTCCACTAGTTCAATCGGTTTACTGCTGGTTCTTCACTGGTTCACCTCCAAATTGATCGATTCACCTTCGATACAAATCCAATTGAGCTCAATCTTATGATTTCTCCACATATCCTTGAGTCTTGGGCTTCTATTAACCAATCAAGATCGAATTTGAGGTGTCAAACTCGAAACGAAATTGATGGGCAGCATGCAAGGCAATCTCCTTACAAAATATCTTGGTTTTCCATTTCATCATGTTAACCCTCAAAATGCATATTTGAATTTTCTTTTAGAAAAGATGGATAAATTGACTGAATGGAAAGCTAAACTCCTGACCACTAGTAGAAGGTTCGCACTAATAAATATAGTTATTAACTCCATTCCCATCTATTGGATGACTTTGGCTCTTCTCCCAGCCAAGATAATTGAAAGAATAGGCAAGAAGAGAAGGAGCTTCCTTTGGAGGGGAAGCAACACATGCTCAAACGGTCATTGCCTTGTAAGATGGTAGCAAATTTGTGGATTAAAGATGTTAGAGGATTAAGAGTCATCAACATTCATCTCTTCAATCAATGCTTGCTTCAAAAATAATTGTGGCGACTATATAATAAAAAACAAAGGCAATGGAGAAATCTCATCCTCAACTTATACTATAAGAAGGTACTCTCAACCATCTTCATGCCCCAATATATTAAAAAACTTCTTCGACATCGAAATATATACATTCAATGCTTCAATACTTCAATACTAATTTTTCTATGGGAGATGGCAAAATTTGTTGCCTTCTGGCATGATAGATGGCTAAGAGAAGAGCCTCTACAAAAGTTATTCCCAGCCTTATTTGAACTCTCTCTCAAACTATGGATATCTATAAATGAATTTTACAAGACTTTAAAATATTCAGGGTCTCTTCCACACTCATTTAACATCTAGGGATATCGAAGAACTTGATGTTCTCTAATCACAGAGATCGACATATCCAATGACCAAGACAAAGTCAACTGGAGATGCGCAAAAGCAACTCATTCATTGTTAAAAATTGTTATAACCTTTTTGGTCACAATGGTATAAATTCTCAATTGGCAAAGATCAATTGGATGATGCCTCTTCCAGAAGAAGCAAAGATCTTTATTGGCCCTAAAATTGATTTTGATGAGCATAAAATATTTGAGTAAATACTTAATACTAACAAGTTGTTTAAGCTTTTGAAAATAGATTTCAAAAAGCTAAAGCTATGTTTCAAAGAATCCCTTATTTTCTATCTTAAACATCTAAAAAAGGAGTTCACACCATAAAAAAAATCAAGAAAGGTTTAGAGCTGACTCCAAGCCTTGAAGAGTCGACTCTAGCATACTAATATCACATGGCACAAACTTCAAGTTGACTCTTTCAAGAAAGATAGAGAGAATATTTTCTGAGATCGATTCTCGAGTCGACTCTTAAAGACTTCGAGTCGACTTGAAGATAGTCCGAATTGACTCCTGATATGTTCGAGTCGACTCAACTTCAACTGACAGATCCGATGGCTATTTTTTTAAAAATTATAATTTTACACAGAAGTCCTCCAATAACTAGTTCTTACCTCTCAATGATTAAAAATCCATTTTTGGACACTCTAATAAGGATATATAGGTGCCTAAGACATTTATGAAGCAAGAGAATAAAAGATAAGTGTATTAAATACCAAGAGAAAGAAAAAGAAAGACTAAAAATTAGTTCGAGCATTTAGTGAGCTATCAAGAAGAGAAATTAAATTTTCAACCATCTGCTTCTTGAGTCTTTAAGTGATTTTCAGAAAGAAGAAGGATACATTGATTGAAAAGCTTCTCATTTCTTCAGCTTGAGCTACATCAAATATTTATTTGCTCTTGAAAGAGCTCTTCTTTTGTGCTACATCTTATATTTAAATTATTTATTGTTATAAATTTTAATTAAAATTGAAACTGAAACTTGAGAGATAGACTTATCTAAGCCTTAAATTAGATTTTGTATAAATCTAGGAGTGATTTAGAAAAAGATTTTAGTTAATGTATCTAAAAAAAATTAACTGAATTTGATGGTGATTTTGGCAAAATAATTAGACGATAATCTTAGAGATTATAGTTAAATTTCTAAGAGATTGTTTGAAAACGGATGTAGTACTGAGTTTAGCATCAAACTACTATAAAATATTATCTTTATATGTGATTTTGCTTGCTTCAGTTTTGCTCTAATTATTTCAGATTAATTTTTCTTTATATACACTGCTTCTACTGCACTCTCACACAGAATTCACAATTGAGCATATATATCTACTTTTAAGTTTCAAAAAATTTTAGAGAATCTAATTCACCCCCTTGGTTGGGTTGTTTCATTGGGCAACAATCTTCGATTGGTTGGTGTATCAAAACAAGATATTGATAGCAGATAATATGAATAAAAAGAAGTGGAAGAACCCCCCAGTCTATTGGAATAGACGAAGAGACAATAAATCATATCTTCCTTTTTTGTAGATTCGCTAGCCAGATTTGGCAAAAAATAATGGTAGCTCTTTCAATCCCACTTCCTCCCAATACCATGGTTGAATTGTGGACTCTTTGGAGAGAATGGATCAAAAAAAGGACTTAAGGCCTACTTGGGACTGTGACAGCAGATTCATTTGGGACTTTATTGTGTTGGAGTATTTGGAAAGATAGGAATAATAAGGCTTTCAATTTTGAGGCAATTTCGAACACCAAACTATTTCAACTATGCATAGTGCTACTCAAAGCTATGTATTATGCCATGAGGGAAGATATTTTATCCCCATAAACAACTTTATGACTCTTCTCTAGAATAACCCTAGATCATGGATAAAAGAATGCAAGTTTTTTTGTTTAAAGTATCATTCTGTATTTTTCTCACACTCCACTTGGATGTCCCAAATGCTTTTGGAGAAATAAATACTATATCTATAAATTACGTATATTTTTATTAATAAATACTAGGTGGTTTGACCTTCCTTTACATAAAAAAAAGGCTCAGCTTGTACAAAAGTTGTCCCTTTGCTATATAGATACCAGTATTAATAATGCTAATATTAATGTGAGATACCGATATCAATAATCTTGCTATTAATATCTCGGTCCTCATTAAAGTTCATTACAATAGATATGAACAATGCTAATTTTAATGTTTATTAATATGCAACATAAATTTGATTATTAAAATCTTCTATTCATAATAATTTATGTTATTATTCTATTATATTTGGGTAATAGTAGAAAAGAAAAAATTATACTCAATGCATCATGTGAGACCAACATTAAAAATATCAATATTAATGACAAAAATTTTTATATAGATGCTCGTACAAAGTTTTTCATTCACCATATAGAAACTAGAATAAATGATGATAATATATGTGCCGGTCATTATTAAAATTCACTACTTAATGTCTAATGTAAATTTGGCTATTAGAGTTTTATTTATTATAATTTATTTTATTATTATGTAGTATTCAAGAACATATGGAAAATAGTGAAAAGCCATGCCTCATTCATTTTTCAGAGCCTATATTAATAATGTAAATATTAATGATGAATTGAAGGCTCAATTTGTATAGAGTTCTCACTACATGGACACCAATACAAATGACATTTCCACTTGACTACTTAGCTTGTGCACTTATTTTGAATTTATGATATTGATGTTGATATTAATATGTTGTCCATAATTAAAGTTTATTGATTAACATGTAATAAAAATTTGGTTATTGAAATTTTCTATTTATTATAATTGATAACATTATTATATCATGTTATAAAAATAACTGAACAAAAAAGAGAAAAGACATATATCATACATCGCATAAGGCTGGTATTAATAAGATCGATATTAATGATAAAGTTTCCACGCAAAAGCTCAAGTTGTACATAATTTTTCATTTACCATGCATATAAACATAGATATCGATAATATTAGTTAGGGGTGAAAGTGGAGAAGATAATATCCATCTGAATTCATTTTCATATATGAATCTATTTAGATATAGATAAAACTTTGAGCATCCAACTAATATTAATATTCATATCAATATCTATCAAAAAAAAATAGACATGCATATAAATAGACAACCATCTAATCCATATCCGAATATTCGATTCTATCTGTAATATTATTTAATTTTATATAGCACTCATTAACTTTTAAGAAAAATATATAACTGCATTAACATGCTATTAATTTGATTCACCATCCACCTAGTAATATCTTTAATTCTATGATCATAAAGTTTAATTATCTAACTTATATCCATATTTATATTTATATTTTCAGTATCCGATTTTTATCCATATCTATTTAAAACAAACATGGATATGAATTTTTTTGCATCCGACTAATATACATATATATATTTATATTCGTAAGATAAAACAATTATCGATAAGGATATATTGATATCTAATCTGTATCCGATCCGATTTCAACCATAATATCAGTACAAACATTAGAAGTTTATCCTTGGTCACCAATAAAGTTTATTTGAACAAAAGATTGTCTATTGAAATGTTCTTTTTATTATAATTTATAACATTGCTCCATTATATTTCAAGAATAGAAAATAAATTTAAAAATAAGAAAAAAATATATTGCATGCACCATATGACTTATATCCTCATTGCTTCTATTATCATGACTTACCATGTTTATTATAAAAAGTCCACAGTGGTGCAAACTCCTTAGGTAAAAAACCATTAATAATTGATAACCTTTTCTAAGGGAAGCCGATGTTTAGGTACATTGGAATTATTAGAACCTCAACGCGCATGGACCCGAATTTGGCCGTTCCCTCGCTCGTGGCTATCTAAAACTCAGCACATCACAGGATGGATGATGTCTTTAATTGAGAGCACGGTTCCATGGTTGGCTTCAACTCGCATTTCCTCCATTCTCATTGTGCCCTTCCCAATTATTTGAATGGGTTTGGCGCTGGTGGGGTGGCCCCGAGACCCTTTGATGAGCACCTAAACCAACTATACCCTGCTTTCTTGGCTTTGATGAGGTCATGAGCAATATGAGCAATAATACCACTTGTCTTTCTGCTTTACCTTTTGGCAGCCCCACGCTTTTGACTTCGAGAAAGAACAATGGAAGATCAGAGGCTGCCAAAATGCCATGGAAGCTTTCTTAGGTAGCGATGTCCGCTTTTGTTTCTTTACAGACATTCCATGGCCTCTTTGTGATGTGTCCACTCACTCTATTATCATCCATTACCTTAACTGAGCCATCATTAATCCATTTACAAAGCAAAACTCATGTAAAAAGATACCAAAATTGCATGCATCACTTCATTTTGACATCCCATTGAACAACCAACTTCATACCTTGGGTATCGATTATGTGAGGTTCATTCTGAAAGCTGATCATATTCATATCAAAGGTGACTCAAGAATCGTTCTCGAGTAGATTTTAAGATTAGTGGACACGCCATCTTTTTTTTGCTAAAACAAATGGAGGCTGGAAGGGAAGATCTGACGCATCTATCTTCCCTGAATGTGACTATAGGGCCCCAACCTCCATTAGAGAATGTTCAATTCGAAGTCGAGTTTGGATGAATAGGCACCTTCTCCCCACCATATGGGCGAACCCAACGGATGAGTATGTTACCCCAGTACCACTGAGGGCCAATAGAACAGATGCCGTTTCCAGACGCCGTGCCCTCTTTGCTAGTGAATATCTTAAGGATAGCTATAGATCACAGTGCATTCCAAGATGTTCATATCTGTTGAAAGATGAATAATGCTGCTACAAGGGTTTGAGAAAAAGAGAATGAGGTCAGTATTGAACCAAGCTAGAGAGCTGCTGAGAGTCAAACCAATGTAGACTTCGAACGGATCTGCAAAAGAAATCCCAAAATCGATGGGGTACCCTCCGATTTAGAACTCTCCGATGCTTAAGTCAGTTGGAGCCTTGAGAATAGACTGTGGAAAATAGAGAATTGGAAGGCAAGAAGAGAAGTTTTGAGTGAAAAGAGTAAGATCTCGATTATATTCAGTGGGGAAAAGAGTTCAGTAGAGTCTCTGCTCTATGAGTTCTAACTTATCTTTCTGAGAGTATATTATTTCTCTTTATACAGAGAAGATTCATTTAGGCTGTTAGATCATCAGAAGAGTTTGTTAGGCCGTTAAAAATTTATTAGGCCGTTAGTTTGTTATAACAGAACAGCCAACCATGTAGAGATTGTGGGCTATTTGGCTACGTGGTGATTAATTATGGTATAGTTGGAAGATAGTTATCATAGAGTTGGATGATAGCTGTAATAAAGCTATAGAGTAACTGTCTTTTTTCTAGATCAAATCGATTTTAGAATGATGTCACTGACGAAAGATCGGATAAAAGCTAAGCTAATCACAGTACTCTGTTGAGACTCAATCCAAATCAATTCAGATCAGCACAAAATCGATCCAAGAATTAAATCAGATTGGTATTCTACCGATTTGACTCGGAAGCCGATGTGATTTTCAGATGATTCTTTCTGCTTCTGCCACATGGTTAGAAGTCGGTTAACTATACCTACAAATGATACTGTAGATTGGGTGACTTCTATATCATCGAGTATTTCGATAAGACTTTATAGATTGATTTTGTATCTATTTTTTTTTTAATTTTATGATATTTTATTTTTTGATTTTGTACGATACATTGAAATGATATAATATTTTCATTATATATATCTATAAAGTGTAACGTTTCATGTTTAGTTCTTCAAATAAACTAAGTGCTTTGGCAAATTTTGATCTTGATTATAAGATGATTTTGCTGGGAATAATAAATATTATAATATTTTGCTATCATTACACGAAGGTTTTTGATATTGGTACATAGATGGTCCGGCCTTATGACTATTGCAATAATGCACAAGAGACGACACCCAAGTCGTGACAAACTGCATAATTTCTTTTAAGCTCTCGACGCGTCATTGAATGGTGACTTGCATCACTCGTACTACTTGCAATAAAACGGCTATCATGAAATATTCAAGAATATTTTATGGCATGGCAAAACCGGCAAAGGTATGCCATGGAGTTGTTTGACGGCTGGATAGCTTAGAAAAGGGGAGGATTTTTTTTTGATAAGGGCGGAAGTGCAATTTCGAGTGAGAAGTGAGGCTGCATTCTCTACTCTCTAGTGAGAAATTTTAGAGAGGCGATATAAGATAACCCGCCGATCATGACCAACACTTAATTTTCAGGGATACATAAATTATTTTCAAGTGTAGTGTATTGTTCCTTTAGATGGAGACCAGTAAAATAGTCTCACAATGCATGAAAAATATAAAAAAATAAATTTATTGTAAAATAAAGATAGAATTATTCATACACAAAAAAAAATATTATTAAAAAAAAAAAAAAACGTAAACAACAAAAGTGTGATTATCATGAGAATATTATTGCTATGAAAATTAAGCTGCTTTCTTGATTCTTAACTACTTTGTAAAATTTGTAATATTTTATATTATTTATTAGATTTTGTTTTAATTAGCCAGAGACTTGTTTAAGAATTCAAAGTTTTTAATAAAATTGCATAAAGTGTGTTTTTTGATATATTTTTAACCAACCTAGGATTTTAATATGGGCTTTCTTTCTAACTTAAATCTCACTTAAGGCAACATAATTAAACACATCTAATACAACTTCATCGAATTATATTTTTGTTCAAAAATTTAGATTAACCATGGTGAACCTAAGTTGAATCGATCCCAAGTTTCATCAAAATAATTAAAATAAGAATAGGCTCAAGTTCAATAGGAGGAATAATATTTTTATCTTTTTTTTGATATTTTAGTAGATGATATTCAGAACAGATAGGAAGGGATCTAGGTTCAAATAAGATGAATCATATTTCCTTCATTTTGAAAGAGGTTGGTTTCTATCTTCTATTTGTTTAATATATGCAAATAGATTAGTCAATTTGTTATTTTTCTTCTTTTGAATATTATTTCTCTTTAATCCTTCCAAACTTCCGACGAACAAGCAAACAATCATGATAATGATGAAAAGCATCCAAATAGATGACTTATTGATAATTTTTCTAGAGTTGTCTTGATTTTACTCGTGAGGCACATAAAAACCCTTTTTTTTTCTAGGGTTGGATTGGTGGGGGTCTGTGTTGGGGCAGTGTCCAGACTTATCACGCTATTTTTGATGACATTCGAGAAATAAAATGCTTCCGAGCCCAAACCTGACAGTGATAAAGCCGGTACCGATTACACCATGATGCACAAGTCATGAGAATTGAACCTTATGAATTGAACCTATCCCCTCCATTATCCCTCTTGTGGATGAAAAAATTTAGTTTTTAATACTTTTCCTTCTACACTCTTTTTAGCTTTTACTACACAGTATATGAGGTATTATTCGTCTTGCAGTTTTGTTCCTTAGGATTATAATTCAAAATATGCTATATAAATAAAAGTTTTTCGTAACTCACAATCAATATGGGACTAATAATACCCTTCATTCTATACTATAATATAGTCTCCTAATCAATGGGAGGTCAGTTGAGTCTGTGTAGAGATGATTCTAAGAGCTCATGATCCAGCATATGAGGTATTATCCATTTCAGCTATGGTTTTCACAATGTTGTCTCTTTAAATTTTAATTCAAAAAAAAAATCTCACGTAGGAAGGATGGTCTCTTCCTATACAAGCAAGAGTCCTTTCCGACTCATTATCAATGTGGAACTAATAATACTCTTCTTTCTGCACCATAATAATTATCATAACAAAAAGGATTCATATAGCCAGATCTCTCTCCACATCGGTCTCTAGACGTTCATATAGCCAGATCCCCCTCTTCCTACCATTCCAATTTATGTCCATGGGGCATGACTTTTTGCATAAAAAGATTCTAGAATTAGATTAGAATAAACATAATATATAATTTAATTTTTAAATTATTCTTTAAAAAGTTGATTATATATCATAATCTAGATCCAGTGCCATGAGGCATAGGATGATGGGGATGGCATCAGGAAGGAGAGAGAGAGAAGAAATGATGCTTGCAACCTCTAAATCAATGCAAACAAAAATATCAACGGTGAATAAGTTATTTTCATAATGCTCATTATAAATTATCAGTTAGGTATATTTGGTTCGTAATTGAAATTAAAATCAGAAGTAAAATTTGAATGGAATTTAGACATCAGGGAAAATTAAGGTTGGAGGATTGTCCAACATGCAACAATTAATAACTATGATCACATATCCTTTCATTGTTTTGGTGGTGGGGGATGATGATGCAGTAACATGTTATAGCTGGTGCTATAATCCTCCAAACAAATTCCACGAGCATACCGTCATTGTTGGGACCAAACTTTGACAACAATGTCCAATCTATCACAACCTGACACGTTGAGAGTAAAACGTAAGTTTGCACAACTTTAGCTCCAGACACCGATATGGAGACTCTACACAACCCACCGTGGTCCCGATTTGGTGACCTCGATGGATCCTCTCCACCCAAACTGCGGTGCAGTGCTCCTCGTATATGAACTCATGTGAGCGACGTGTTGGCCACAAGACAAACGCTACGACTTTTGGCACGGGATTAGGTAGATTAGCATTAAAGATGTCCGTTGTTTTATTCCCGTCGTCGGGGCCGTCTGACCCTGATCGGATGGTAGGGCAACAGCGGGGTACGTGGCAAGTGACGTTGTGGGTCACCAGTGAGCTGTCAAATGTCTCGCGATGGGAGCTACATGAGGTCAAACGCTTCACATTTTGTTGTCGAATCAATCAATGACACGTGCATGTTGCAGCGCCTGCTGGTCCCTTAATGCTAAACTTATTTTTAATTATATATATTTTTCCGATACGAACGATGACCATATTATCCGAGTGCAATCCATTAAATCAAAATATAAAAAATTTCACAAAACCAACGAGCATATCTCAACCTATTTTTAATCCTAATCGTTAGAATACTCCATGAAAGATGTAATTCAATTTATCATATTATTTATTTTTCAAAAATTATATCAGATATGCATCACGATCGAAAAATAAAAAACAATCCAAATATTATAGAAAAATGAATGAATTTTTAACTACTTTATACCGTTCTGGATCCATGCGATAACGATGGCAGAATCTCTCTTTATGAAGACTTTTTTTTCTAATGAAAATAATATCTATCCAGACGACATAAAGTTTTACTTCCGGAATGAATGCATCTTTCAGTTTCCTCCAAGTTAAAGAAAAAACAATATAATTATATCTATTTTCATATACAAACATATTCATAAGTTAAAAATAGAAATAAAATAATCACATAAATGAAAAGAAAGGTTAACCCATACTTGTTGTTACATGCAATAAATCCTCTCATAAAGTAATTATCTTCAACAGTGAATTCAAAAATTTTATTTTATGAGATTAATATAATAATAAAAAAAATTATAGAAAGAAAAAAAATAAAATATTATTTTTTAAAAAATAATAAAATATATAAAAATGATAATATGCAAACTTTAAATATCTTTTATAATAAAATATAAATTGATGTGATTTTTTTAAGATATAAAAAATAAATTGATATGGGATTTAAATATAAGAGATGGATGGATGAGATTGGGATGGATATTAAAAGATAAATAAAAAATAATTAATAAAAAAAGAGAGATGTCAAAATGATGTGAGAAAAACAGAGGAGAAAAGAAAGAAGATATGTGGGTCATTAAAGAGAAAAAAAATATAGATCATAATTATTTTTTTGATGTAATTTTTTTATTTTTTATTTTTTCAAAATTTTATATGAAATATGGAGTCAATTCATAAAATTAGGAGGATTAATTTTGGCTTTTCCTTATGTTATGGGGTTAATTTTGATTTTTTCTTATGTATTGTGCCAATTTTAGCTTTTCCCATGGCTTTTTTTATTAGTAGTTTAGTGTATAAATATATGGATCAAATTTTTTTATAGGATGAATTGACCTCATATTTTCTCTGTTGCATCTGCCATTGGCTATCTTCACCGCCTTATCCCAGTTCTTAGGCTATTTGCAGGAAGCTCTGTTGCATCTGCCATTGGCTATCTTCACCGCCTTATCCCAGTTCTTAGGCTATTTGCAGGAAGCAAGGATGGGCATTATTTATCAAAGAAGATAGTATAGTATGCAGCTTGTCACTATGTCGGATAAGTTTTGATTGAATCCAGTTAATAATCTGAAGATTGTGGTTTTGGCTTCAAACTATTGTTGTTTTGTAGTGGGATGTTAATTAGTGTCGACGGAATTTAGTATGCAACTCTGGGTTGTATTCTAATTTAACCAAGCCCTTTGTAATATGGAGAATCTTTGTGCTTGGTTGACTTATTTATCTATTTAAATGCTCAGTCAGGAGTAGAGGGCGAACTCCCTGTGTGCTCTGTTTCGTTGTTACCGTTTTGTGAAATGAAAACTTCGGATTCCAGTTCTTAATATATATATATATATATATATATTAAAAAAAGGGCAAAGAAATTAAGATGTTTATTTATTTGACGGTCTCCGTTCAGGATGTTCCTGTGGTTCTTTTGTGCATCCTACGTGGATGCTAGACAGCCGGAAGAGTTGTACAATTCCCGAATTCAAAACAGTAGGATCCACGTCGGAACATTCCACCTCTCCCGAGGCAGTCGAATCACGTCATTTTCTTGGGAAAATAAACAAAAAGAAAGAAGAAAAGCGCGAGGGACCAAAGTCAAAATAAAAGCCAAGCTTAGATCCAACGAAAAAAACAGGCCAACCAAGACCCGCTCCGATTGCCGATAACTTCCCGCACCTCACGAATTCAAATGACCACGTTTCGCGCGGCGAGCATCCTCACCGTCCATTCGCTGCATCCCGGCACCCCTCCTGGAATTCGCTTCCCTCCACCCCGCGGTGAAATAACCTCGGTCGTGTAATATGGAATAAAGTTGGAGTTCAGTTGGTTAGTGGTTGTTAATTAATCGATTAGTTTCTGGTGGGCTACCCAGATAAAGCGAGGAAGTTGCACTACCTGGACATTTTTAAAAGGAACTCCGTTTCATTACCACCTAACTGCCAAGGATCGTTCATTGGCTTCTGAAATTTCCCATCTTGGTGACATCATTGTAGACTTTTGATAAAGAATGGTGGGCGGTGGAAGATTAGCACCGGAGAGAGGTTTTCATTTTCTTCGTCTAACACCCCCAACAACCGGAGGACCTTTTGCTTTCAATTTTCTAACAATGGACCAGTTCAATATATGGGTAGCAGCTCATGTGCTTGACCATTCCTATCAAATCTTTTATTTGTTTGTGTTAGGTGCTACTTTTATTTGGTTTGACCATTGACAACAAAGATGATGACCATGACCTTAAGTTCCAAAGATTTATACTTCTCAAGGAAAGATAATGATCTTGATGAAAATAGAGAATATAGTGTTGTAATTTCTATCTTTGGAGTGCCATGTATTTAAAATGCTTGGTTGAACTATCTCATGATCTTAACTATCTTCTATCAAAATTATCTAATTTATCATAGTAAATTATTTGAATTCGATTAGCCTATCAAGATTTAAAATTTTATAAAATTTATGTAATTAAATTTAATGATCCATAATTTTTTTTTTTATATAAAATTTAGATTGATCTATTTAGAGATATACAGATTTTTATCTAAATATATTTAATTTAAATTAATTTTTTTAAATTATATTGATCAATAAAATTTTCGACGCAGACGGTCAAATATACGTTAACTATAACATGTTGTCTAAGTAGCAGATATGCAATGATTAAATCATAAAAAGAAAAAAAAAAAAAGAAAAAATAAAGAAGAAAATTGACTTGCACGGGTCCATTCTGACAATTTGGACGTCAAGTCAAGCTGTTTGAAAGTTCCAACAGGAAGTGATTTTTTTTTTTTTTTTCCTCTTACCAGTTACGAAGATGATTCTCGTGAAAAAAACGGACAAAAGAATCACGTGTAGTTGGCGGTGTTTCCGATGCTTATAACATTAATAATAATATATATTTTTAACTAAGTATACCGTATTTTATTCTAAAATCAAAAAATAATGGAACGCATGGATCTAGTACTTGATCTCAAACATCCTCACTGTCTCATTTCTTCTCAGGAGGTTCCCTTACCACAAGCATGTCTTACAACTGCATTGTATGATGTGGAGTTAAAACAAGGAGTCAGTAAAGTAGCGGTACAATTAAATATCACAATGGGATGTAAAATATCAAAACATATATTAATTTAAGAGATGACATAATTTATTGTATTCCAGTCGCCAGAGTCAGGCAGTTAGATGTAACGCACACCGTCTAACATTCATTAACAATAAATATTAATCTTCCAATAGATACCTTGGAGTTGGTAACTCAGTACATAAAACAGCTATTAAATCAGCTCATTGTAATATAAAACTCTGGAAAAAAAATATAGATTATACCCTGAGTTGGTACTATCAAAGGTGGCAATTGGGTCCCATGAGTCCAAACCCACCATCCACCATTCATCAGCAATCAGCAGCCTTTATAGAAACAATTATTGTTTATAGGAGTTGGTAATTACTCAAGTGCATGAATAAATTTAGCAAAAAAACGGAACATGAATAAATAAATATGAAGTGACAAGACCAAAAGGACTTTTCTATAAAAATAGAAATGCATGAGGGCCTTAAAAAAAGAAGCCAAGCCAAAGACTCGCCGCGGGACACCAGAACGCTCCCTTCTTCAAAAGGCCAGAGGACCAATCCACCCTCCTTCCTCCCGCGTGCGGAGAAAGCGCCCTGCCTTCCCCTCCGCTGCCATGGCCGCCGTCGCCTCTCCCTCCGACGACTCCGCGGGCTCCTTCCGCATCTTCCGATCGTTGGTGGAGAGGGCGGACCGGAAGTTCGCCCGCGTCCGCGACCTCCCCCCTTACGGCCGCGGACCGCAACTCCTGCAATATTACCGCAAGGTCTTCAAAGCCTACACCCGTCTTTGGAGGTTCCAGCAGGAGCACCGCCGGGAGCTCGTTGGTGCCGGCCTTCGCCGGTGGGAGATAGGAGAGATTGCTTCCCGCATCGGCCAGCTCTACTACACCCAATACCAGAGGACCAGCGAGGTACGGTACCTCCTCGAGGCTTACGTCTTCTACGAAGCGATTCTGAGCCGAGGGTACTTCGAGGCCGAGAAGGGGTCGTCGGCCTCGTCGTCGTTGGCTAGGCCCGATCTGGGGCTGAGGTACAAGGAACTCAGGTTCTATGCGAGGTTCTTGATCGTAGCCATGCTACTGAACCGGACGGATGCAGTGAAGCACCTTGCCGAAAGATTCAGGGCTCTGGTGGAGGAGTCGAAGGCCGCTTACCCGGTATGCCAAAATTGGCTCTTTTATTTTCGTTTCCGTTTATGTTTTTTTGACATATTGGGTATAGTTTTCTTTTAATTGCCTGTATACTTAATTTCCTGCAAAAGGTCCACTTGTTCATTCAGTAAAAAGAGTTTTTGTTCATAGATTATGTAATGACTGAGGACCTAACCCAAAAAAAATAGCTGGAAGGGATTATTTGGATTTATTAGCTCTGTATGAATAACCAAGATCTACCCGGTGCATAACATGGGACTAAATAAACGCCTGTGTTCTCACATATTCTCCCTTAAAACCTGTTTTCTTTGTGAGGGTCCAACTCCAATCAAATCCAATCACAAACACTATGATCAGCTTGTGGTCATTAAGGAGTAGATGCTCCGATGACTACTTGGGACAAGGATTGATTCTTATCGTTAAATGTGAGAAAAAAAATCCGACCAAAGTTCTTATTTTCCTTTTGTAAAGAAACTAGTAAGATATTACACCTGTTGGTTAGTGATGGCATGCTGTTGGGAGGACTGAGTTGGTCATCTAATCATTCGCAGGCATTATCGTATTTTATCTTATTTTACTTTGATTTTTATTTTTTTAAAATTTTTTTATTCCAGTGCGGAAAAAAATATGGATATCTTCTGTGTTGAGCACTTCGAAATTCTTAGATTTCTTTTTTTATAAAAAAAATGGATTTTATGGTTGGTGATTTCTGTAGCATGCTTCAGAGTGAGTTTACCTTATCAAAGATTTCTGCTTGATGAAACTGCTGCTCTCATGCCTTTAGTGATAATGACAACCCATTAGCAGAACAGAATGTCGCTTTTCATACACCAGATTTATGTTTTGTATTAGTTATTTCTTGAAAGATAATCCTGTCCTGGTCGTGGAGGTTCTCTGCCCAGATGGAGGGCCTTTACATGCATAATCCATTCCATTGGAGCTTATGTAATATGCTTATATGTTGGTGGATGTCGATGACCAATTTACTACACTTCCTTTGAGAGGACTCTGACCGCCAATGAGCAGCTACTCAGCATGCTTGTGCCCTTCTCAGTTATACTAATGATAGTGTAGTTATGAGAGAGAATGCAATTGATGATTGAGTTCTCAAGCTTCTCATCTTGCATTACTTTGTCTTATATGGTGATTTGCGCTCTGCCTCTATTCACAGTTATTGTTTTAGAAGGCTGAAGATGAGTGGGCCAGGGGACTTAGCAAGTGCTGAGAGGTGAAAGCAGCCCAAAAGCAAAAAAGGTTTAAAAGCATACAAGAAGTTAAGAATAACTTACAATCCAAAAGATGAAACACGATTCATTAGCTAAGACATGGCACGTTAATGGGAATTACCGACTTGTCAGCTTTTCATACTAATCTACAAGTTATTTTCCTTTTCCCTAGTCAAACATAGAGACAAACATGGAGGGGATCTTGTCTATGATGCTAAATAGGCAGCTACCTGAGCTGTGTTTGGAAACCTTGCTAAAAAGCGAGGTTCTATAATTGAGTCCAAACCAACTTATTATCCAATATGCAAGGATTCAGGTCCTAGTGGGATGTCTTATGTGATACCATCTCATGTGTCGGGATAGGACCGTCTTGCTAGTATCCCAGCATCCTAGTATTCCGATCGGAACATCTTGGGACATCCTCTGTCCCAAGTGTTGAGACGAGGGGGGACAGTGGTGCATCTCATTCCATGAAAAAATCGGGATAGCCCTATCCTATAGGATCTAAAATTTTTCAATATATCCAATTAAATTAAAAAGCTAAGTGGTTTCACTCATTTCAATGTAATGGTTTAGTTGATGGAATCCTCTTATTATCCAACATGTCCAGTTAAGTTAAAAAGCCAAGTGGTTCCACTCATTTTGAAGTAATGGTGAGTTAAAGAATCCCAGCTCTGTTCAATTCAAGAGAGTCCCTTTGAATGACCTAATTTATCTCTATCCACGTCTTTATCTCCATTGCATATGATGAGGTTCACCACTTCTACTCTTTTTTCATCAAAGGACAGATAGTTACATGCTAATAACCTATCGATTACATTTGAATTAGTGGAAGGTGAACTTAAAAGCCTTTGTGAAAATGGCCTCAGATAGACCTCATTCCTAGCAACATTCTGGATGTTAGCGCCTTGACAAATTTAATGCTCTCAATCCATGATAGATTCCTGTTTATTTAGTTCATTACATGTTGATATCCTCCCTGAATTGTAGATCAGACTACCAATTACATCTTAGCTTGTTATTCCAAAAATTCTAGTCTTGATTTGATCAAATATCTTGCAGTTCTGCACAAATGGTTTGCTAAAGTATGATGTTTCTCTCATGAGTGAGGATGAAATGAGCTTTGTTTAAAAGATTCACAAGACTAGGCCCCCTTTATTATAAAATCTTTCTTTTTCTTTCCTGTGTCAGTGGTGATGCATCATAATGTTTCATCATTATTATTTTTGGTAGCAATCTTTGTCATTATTAGCATAAAGATATGTTACCGTACTTCTAAAAGCTCTGTTTTTTTTTCTTACAAGTCATGGTGCCAGGCAAGTTCTGTAAGTTGCACTATGCCATGGGCAAATGGTGGTGCTTCTGTTTATATGCCTAAGAATTCTTTTCATTGGTATTTCGAGAATTCTTTTCATGGGTATTTTGTCTGTCTTTTGCTTCATGCTTTTTGTATTTTCTGATCATATTTGCAGAAGTTATCCACAGTGACCGTTTTAAACTGCTTGTTTATTGCTTGATTTGTCATACATTCTTGTGTTATATATGCGGACAAATTATCCATATTATCCTTTATATAGTCTGATAGGGACTTCAACCTGTATATCTTTAATTTGAGCGCTGACCAATCAAATCTTCTTCTTCTTGTTGTTGTTATTGTTGCCACCCAGGAGACTAATTTCAAAGAATGGAAGCTAGTGCTGCAAGAAATAGACAGGTTTTTGAAAGCCGATACAGCTTTTACAAAGACCAGGACTTTGAGATTCAATGTACTATTTGATTCTCATTCATCTTCTGCTCCATATATTTCACGATTCCATACAAATAGGATTTTGAGGCTGCAAGATGCTTTGCTAACAAGCTATCGCCGTAATGAGGTTTGTTGATTCACATGCTTCTTCTTCTTCTTTTTTCTCCTTAAAGATGACTCACTGTTTTAAGGATCTCCAGTTAGATCCGATTGAAATTTTGGAATATTTAGATTCACAAGTACAATGCATCACTTGATGACCTATAAAACATTTGTGGATCATATTATTAGGCCATCATAAGGTAATTCTTCCTTAGTCTTCTTCATGTTATACACAATTTCAGGTCAAGTTCACAGAGCTTACTCTGGACACTTTCAGAATGCTTCAATGTTTGGAATGGGAACCCGGTGGATCCGTCTACCAGACTCCTGGAAAAGAGCCAACTGATAATGGTGCTTTTCATGGTCAGAATGGAGCCTCCGGACTGATTGACATTAACCTAGCATCAGATATAACAGATCCAAGACTGCCTCAAAATCCACGGAAGGCTATTATTTATCATCCTTCTGTCTCTCATTTGATTGCGGTGAGTACTCAAGCTCTAGTAATTATTTTTGTTCTTTCCCAGTTTCAATTTGTTGGTTTTAATATGACAAATTGCATTTGTTCCGGGCTGCTGTATTGTGGTAAGTGGAACTAAGAGTATAAACTTGTCAGACTCAGATTGGACATAGTGGTTCTGAATCTAAAGCTTTGCTGATCTGGACATTCGTGGAAAAAAATGAACCCAAAGAAAACCTGCTAACTAATCAGATGCAGAGATGATGGTGGAATAGGCAAGGTTGATGAAGGTTGTAGCTGTATGGATAGGCATCTGAAGAAAATGAAATGATTTACACATGAGCAGAATAATGAATCATCACATGTGATTTTGTGTTACTCCAATGTTTTTGAACCCAATTTTCGAAATTATCACATGGATGTGACTAACCAAGACGCCAATTTACTTGCTGATTTATTTGGTGTGTTGGATTTTTCATGTCTATCTTATGGTGGATGAATACATGCATACTACAAATAACATGTACTCATGCTGACATGTGCTGATGCCATCGTCCAGGAGTATATTTCTTTCTTCACAAGAATCCTTGGAAGGACAAAAGAAAGAGATAAATAAAATAATTAAAGATATCTATTTTAGGAGAATAAAGAAGAAAATCATCTCCTAGTGTATGTGCCCTTTTACGAAAAGATGCAGTTCTTTCATGATATCATTCGAAGTAGTAATGTGACTGAAAGCTAGTGATGGCAGCCTATGAGTAGGAGAGTGAGTGGGTTGTGACACGGTGAAGGTCATGGTCTGCTGTACCATCCAGTGCCGGGCGTATCGTACTATACCAGTCTCATATCGGTACACTATTGTTTATCGTACTGACACTCAATATGCTATCTCGTATCATACTGAACTGTATACCAATACTGTAATAGGATGGTACTAATACAGGGTCTATATCGAGATGGTGAACCTTGGTGAAGGTAAATATCAAGTATGCAAAATAGCCTACATCCTACTTTGTGACTTGATGGTCTAGATAGATGTTCCCTTGGATGAGATATCTTGCCATACGATACTGCAAGATGTCCAGCCTCTCAGCATGACTTCCTTGTTCTGATCTCCAACTATCCACAGCATAACACTTTCAACCTCTCAAAAACCTCAGTGCAGCCTCATGGAAAAATTGGCATGTGGGCTGTGGTGTGCATGATGGAGAGAACTGGAGGGAGTTGATTGGGGGAGAAAGTGGATTGCTTGGTAATCTATCTAGAAGTCTCTTAGGTCAATCATGGATAGTGGCAGATTTTTGTTTGATGCTCTAACATAGTAGTATTTATTGATTGTATTTTATCCATTGCACTATACATATACATGCATGCATCCAAGCATATATTTTATTAATGCATGTGTAGATATATGTCTGTACAGCTATCTTCTTGTTTTAGGTGTGCCTTATTTTAAATTATTACGTATGGTGATGTTGTCTGGATTCTGACAAGGTCATATGATGTATCTGCAGGTAATTGCAACAATTTGTGAAGAGTTATCTTCAGATAACATTTTGCTATTATATATATCAGCTTCAGGTTGCTTTTTGCTGCAGTTACTGCTTTTATCATCTGCTCGTTGCCATCTCTTTTTTATGACTTTAATGCTGTCTTTGCAGGGAAGACTGACCAGAATATTGCTTTGCAAAAAGATACATCTGGAAGTTCATGGAACTTCTCGAAGCAGAATCTTGTGTCCCAGACCTCTCGTAAACAGGATGGTTCACTGCCCCAACCTCCTGTTGGCAATAAGCCAGATTCAAGCTGCTGTTTAGGAAGTTATCTATGTTTAGGAAGTGGAGGTATGCTTCCGTTATGTCTGCATTATATTTAAGTTGACTTCTGTTAGAAACTCAACCTTTGTGAGATATAGTAAAAGCCACAGGACAGGCATATATGCAGCATTCTATGGATATCCCTAATTGCATTTGCTTATATCAGGATTGAACACCCTTTATCCTGAAGATTTGCTTCCATTTACACGAAGACCACTTTTTCTCATCATCGACAGTGATAGTAGCCATGCATTCAAGGCAGGTTTGTCAAAACTTATTCTGCACTCACTGGTCAGTCAATTTGGATCAATAACAAGTAAAAACTAAGGTTTGCTGGTTGTATTGTTAATATAGTGATCCATGTTATCTTTCGGATGCCTCTCAAAACTAAAGTTTAGATGGATGACAGGGTGACTTTGAATGTTGGTTCTTGGGTAATATCGCCCCTTATTGATTAAATCCTTTTCGCATTCCGGACATAAAGACTGATGGTGAAAGTAACCATGTTCTAGTGAGATCACACCTTGTTTTGGTTGAAACACATCCGAATCCATTTTTCTAACTAAAAACTAGAAAGTTAAAAAAAACATTCAATAGACACTTGGAAATAATTAAAAATATTTATATATGTTAGAGGTCCATACACAATCCTAGTCATGCTTTCTTTTGATATAATGCTGAAAGCTAGATGCTAAATTGCAAGTTCTGACTGGATGGAGGCATCTTCATGTGAGGCTATGTGAGATGAAGAGAATAGATAATTATCAAACTCAGGGTGGTGGAAACCAATTTGTAGCATAGGTATATTCTGAGGTAATAAAATTTCCAAGATATATAGCTTCTGAGATGATGTGACTTAGATTCTGTGATAGATCTGGGAGACACACCCAACGAACCAGAAAACAAACACAAACCAGTATCGTTTTTGCATGTTCACAGTTAACACATCAACAATAATGAATAAGGCTTTGTTGATGTTTATAACTTTCAAGCGATTACAGCATGCAACAACAATCTAACACATATAGCATAAATTATTTGATTTATTTGTTCTCCTTAGTGACTCAAAATTCTATTTATTTATTTATTTATTGATATCCTTTACACGTCTTGTTTCCTTACACCAGAAGATCATCCCCTCGCTTCTTTTATTGTACTTAAACTCTTTGGCAATGCTTGGTTACAGAAGGGGAAAGAAGTCTTATCAATCAAAGTTTAAGGGAATATGTTGGTTGAATTAAATGTGGAGAGACAGTTGTATTGTTGCTTATTAGTGGCAAAAACAATGGGGGTGTGGTCTATAGTGGTGGTGATTGCATCATAAAATGGTGGTGGCTGTGGCTGTTGTGGTAGTGGTACTATTCGTATGATAATGGTGGTGGTAGCAATCATGAGTTTAGTACATAATGCGATGGTGGCAACAGTGGGGTGATGAAGATGCTGGTGTCAGCTTTACAAAAATATTGAAATCCAAAAAGAATTTTGAAGACCAAAGTTACTCTCTAGTTTTGCTTTTGTCCAAACTTATATCCTCTTTCTGGCATGTGAGGGCAACTAGCACCTCACATTTTCACTTTGTTTCCTTTGCTCAAGAATCCTCTTCCTAAATCAAACTTTAGAATATAATGGGGGGAAACAATCTAGCATATGAGGAGAAATTTATACAGAACAAACTTCAGTAATTACTCTTCTCTTTCTTACACCACAGCTTTGTTCTGTCACTTGTTTTTCTTAACTAGCCCTTTAGGCTGGGCTATATTTTTTGCAGAAAAAAGGGAAAAGGACCCTTTTTCTTAATTCGACATTGAAGAATAAAATTGTGTTTCTTCATTATATTAGTGATATCATTGGGGATGATGTGGTCTATAATTTTGATGTTGTGATGCCTGCTGGTGATCAAGGTGCTGGCGGTGGTGCAAGTGGTCAAGGTGGAGGCTGCAGTGGTAGTGATGATAGTGATGGTGATCAGTGGTTTTTACTGTGATGGTGTTTGCGGTTTTGAATACCTTTCAGGGCAATGGAAACTTATCTTTTTCTTTACCTCATATTTGACATTCCCTCTAATCATTTATGGTTCATTATAGCAAATAGAGTGACATCAAGATATTTTATTGTTATATTTCATGCTTGTAGAGAATAGAAACTTGTTGAAGCTTCATCTGAAAGAAGACAGTTGCATTTATAACTATGTTGCAGTTTAAAGCTTCTTGCGACTTTGGCTGGTCTCTTGTTACTTGTTTTTGGCAATGATGCTGGCTCCTACCATGCTTGTTATATCAACATTAGAAATTTTAGTTAAGTCCTAAAACATAAGCAACCCTTTACTAATCTTACTATTTTTTTAATTTTTTTTTTAAAATGTTCTGTATATGCTATTTCATGTTCTCGAGTACAGCCTTGTCTGATGCTCATTTCTAAAATTTCCAGGCTATACATGGTGCAGAAAGGGGAGAAGCAGCAGCCCTGCTTCTTTCACATGAGAGACCATCCTCGGTATCTGCTGCTGATCTAGTGCCTAATGGATCCCAGTTTACATATTTTCTAACTGCTCCACTTCACGCCTTTTGCCAATTAGTTGGCCTTTCCTCTGATGTTGAAGCTGTAAGTTGACATGATGCTTCAGATTTCCATAAATAGGTTAGCAATTGTTTGATCTGATGTGTTCATAGGCATTTTGCAGGATGTTTACAACAATGCAGAGAGCATACTTTCCTCTGCCTTAGATGAATGGGAGGTAATACTCTGCACATGCAATTGTCTGGATCAGGTATGGGCGCAGGTTTTACCTGATCCATTTCTACGGCGTCTGATTCTGAGGTATTTGCTTTTCTCTACCTGTAGATGCACAGTTTGATTCTTTTCATTCCTTTGTCACGGCATGAAATTTCACTGTCAAAATTTATCCTAGATAATAACAGGATGTCATCGTGGGAGCAAAGCATAGCTATCGCTTTGCTCCAGCACAAACTGGATCTTTCTAACATTTGCTGATGTAAATTATATTTCCAATCTGGTGAAGGGATACTCCAGGGGAATGCCTGTGATAAATATGTGATGTCCTGTGCTCTACTTGAAAATAATGGGTGGGTCCAAAGATTTTTTTAAGTTTGACTTGTCCTTTTTCAAACAAGGCTGGTACATCTCTTTCTTGAAAATTTTCGTCGGGATAAAATTGGGGGATCTGAATTGCTGTCTCATTCTTCTTGAGCTGTGATGACAACAGCTATTTGTCTGTGCATCAGCTGAGCTCATTAGTATGCCCTTGCTGTTTTTACATCTAGAGAAGCATTATATCAAGTTAATATGATCATAGTGCTATAATCAGGCAGCTTTGTGAACAGAACATTACCAGGTTGTCAGTGTTATGTGAGTGTATGTACCTAAAAACTCACATTATTTTACCCTGCATCTTTATTCACCATCCAGTGTTCCTCGTCATTTAATATTGAAGCACTGCAGAATTACACCATGTTAACATTATTATCTATGACAGAAAAGCAATATACACTTATATGATGGAAACTATGCAATATTTAAACCATTTCATGTATATGAACCGTTGGAAAATTTTACTGCTTCTGCTGAAACCTGAGAAGCTAGAAACATGGAAGGCAGTAAATTGTTACAGCATTGGAGGGTTATTGCTGGAAAACAGGGATAAAAGTGGTTGTTTGTGTCACAAAAATATGAAGGACTTGGGCAGAAGACAATGCACATGCACATGCATGCGCGTGCGCGCCCAGAGGGAGGTGGGTGGGTGGGGGGGTGGATTTTATTGAGACTTTTGGGTATCTGTTAGTTCATATTTGCATTCATATTTGTAAATAGACAACAGCTTATCTTTATTTCCTTTGGATTTCAGTCTTTTTTCCTCCCCGTATGTTTTATGTTACGCTTTCGCTCAGGCTGGTAGCTTCCTGCCATGTGATGTTTTTGACCAGGTTTATATTCTGCCGTGCCGTATTGTCTCTCTTCCATCCTCTAGAGAAGGGTAGTCAGCATCTACCTGATTGCCAACCTAAACTTCCTGAGCCTGTCTCTCCAAGCTCTGCAAAAGTACAAGTCCATATCCTCCGACTTGCAGAAAACTTTGGGGTTGTCGACCATTTTCACTTTTCATATTCCAGCGGGGACTTGGTGGTGCAGAATCGATAATTGCTGCCATAGTATATAACCTTCTGTAGATAAAATCTTGGTAAATAGAATCCAATCATTTTTTGATTGTTTTGTGTCGATACACCGGATCATCAACCCTGCAGGTGGTCTGCTGGTCAAGAGGCAAGGCACCTTACGAGACCGCCACTCAGTTGAGATGCTTTTGTTGCCAGAATGCCAAGGGTTGCACCCCTTCTGCTGGATATACGGCTAAGCTATTGTTGCTATCAGAGTGTGTATTGGCATGTACAACTCCAATGTTATTACTAGGAAAACAGTGAATAGGGTCAAAATGTTTCAATAATCTTGTACACAGGCTAGGTCTCCGTATAGAGGTGATTTCCAATTTTAGCAGTGAATTCATCAGTGGCTATGGAATGTCATGTATTAGATCATGCTTTGATTATTGATCATGTACCTAATTCTTGCCTGGTTATTAAATTTGGTTCTAGAATGCATGACTTTAGCTCATGGAACTGTTGCACGACGTGGGGTTGAGCACGTTCCATTGGTACCTCTCCTCTGTTCTAAAATAACCTCCTAGGTGTTCCGCGATTTTTAGAATACTGCATGTGGAATGCTTCTGCGGGTATTTAGATCTCGATGAGTACGATAGGGAGGCTTGTGAAGCTATTTGGACTGGGCTTCAGGATTGTCGAGCCCCGTGCTCAAAACAAACTTATCTTCAGTGAAAACGTTCCATTTAGTTTAGGCTGGCTGAATCGGGTGGAATGAAAATATAAGTTGGCAGAAAGAGGTTAGGACAGGCATTCAAAAGATCACTTAGGAGTAAACAAATCACAGCCTTTTTATCTTTTTCTGACAGATATGCCATTTGGATATATATATATGTATATAAAATAAATGGAGCAAATGGGATTTGGTGGTCCAAAACTAAAGATCTTTCTCGGTCGATTCTAGAATGTTTATAAGCCATTGAGTCTATTTATGGGATGCAGTGGTCCAAACATCCTAAAACTTTGGATTGTTCAAAAGGAGGTAGCTTGTGGGAACAAAAATCATATGGGGCGGGCATTATAAAAGATTATATGGGTGGGTTTCACAATGTACCAATATGCCATGTGTTTTTTAATATTAATATTAAAATATAAATTTAAAAGTCAAAAATTTTTTTACTAACAGAATTATTAGTCTTATGATTAAAGTATTCTCTTTTTTTCTTATCTTCAGCACGTAGCGATGCATGCTATATGACCATATGATACACATTAAATATATAACGAGATGATACATATTATAAGTTTTTTTGATACGTATCCAGTAATTATTTAATATACGCATACAGCTAAATTGATATATAGTTTATCGAATTTAGTTTCATCATGATAGTGTATACAATTAATTGATATACACCTAGCAAAGTATTCATCCAGTGTCTCAATACATACCTCTAGATAAAGCGATACATAGTTTTCAAAACATAGCATTCATCAATATGCAGTGCGTCAGTAAATGATACACGTTAGAGGTTTATTGATATATATCGGAAGTTTTTTTTGATACACACCTAATAACAATCTAATACACATGTACAGATAAATTGATACATAGTTTATTGAACTTAGTATTTACTAATACATAGTATATGATTAGTTGATATATATCCAGAATAATATTCATCCGACGTCTCAATACCCACTTTTAGATGAAATAATACACAATTTCTGTAAATTTTTAGATGCAAAGATCTTAAAAAATAAAAGAGATTCGGAAGAGAAGAAATGACCTCGAGGTGTGTATTGGGTCATTGTTAGGTGTATATCAAAAAAGCTTACAATATATATTAATAAGCTTTCTATTGTGTATCATTTGTTCATATATTATGTATTGATAAATATTATATTTGAAAATTATGTATCACTCTATCTAAAAATGTGTGTTGGGATGTTGGATGAATATTTTGCTAGATGTGTATCAACCAGTCATATACTGTATACTTGTGAATACGAAGTTCGATAAATCATATATCAATTTAGCTGAAGGTGTGTATTAAATCATTGCTGGATGTGTATTAAAAAAGCTTATAGTATAAATGATCTGATTATATATTTAGTATGTATCATCTGCTCATACAATATGTATCGTTATATGCTGAAAATAAAGAAGAAAGAGAATATCTTCATCACGAAATTAATAACTTCATCAATAAATTTTTTTTTAATTCATATTTTAAGATTAGTATTAAAAATATATATAATATATTATGAAGCTCATCCCATATGATCTTTTATAGTGCCCGTCCCATATGATTTTTGTTCAATTTGTGGCACGTATGCCACCGCTTCTCCATTCCTATATCATGCAAATGGCGACAAGCAAGACATTAAGGGAGAACAAAGACGGAAAGAATTAAAAACACAGAAGAAAAGGGAATGGCACTAACGGTTACTGCCTCACTGAGGTGTGGGCAAGCTTGTGAAACGTGGGAATTGGTTCAGAGAAGGACTCCCCTTTAATAAGAATTCTCGTATCGTTACATGCATTGTGCGTTTAGTAAATTAATTAATAAATTCAGTCTAATTGAGTTAAAATTATAATAATAATAGGGTGGGCTCAAGCTTTTAAGTAAGCAAAGAAAAAGATATTAGATATATGATAAAAAAGAAAATTAAGATATGAAATAGAGAAATGCAGATTAGAGGATACGAATTAAAATGTAAGAAATCATAAAGTTTAAAAATATAAACCAGGATAAGATAGTTAATTAAACAGAGCATAAAAATAAAATATATAAAACTAAAAATCTAAAACATAAATAAAATATGGATTTTAAATGTAAATTTGAATATATGAAATAAAAATCTAAAGTAATTGAAAAATATTTTGTATCATTTTTTTAAATAAGCAAGATATGAAAGAAAGATATTCATTTCATAAAGGGGAGAGAGAATGTATTTACATACATAGATACACATGTATGTATGTGGATTTTAAATAAGTATTAAAATGATGAGTATAAATACTCAAAAAAATATAAAATTTATATAAAGTAAAATAATTATTACTGGCTTGTGTATTTTTGCCCTTTATAGGCCATTGCCAAGGAGAGAAATTCATGAATTTCACTTGAACAATTTTATTTTTTATTTAAGATCTTTAAATTTTACATTATTTTGAGAGAGAGAGAAAATTTTGAAAATGAGAAGTAGGTACTCCTTTCGTTTCTCTTCCTCTCCTTCATTATCTATTATTGATGCCAAAATCCTGTCTAACTATAGTAGCTTAGATAGTTCCAACCAATTTTTGAAAAGATGCTAATATGCATACAAGAAAAAGAGAAATGCTCATTAGATTGGCTCCTATTCGACCCTCCAAGTCATTATAGTCGGATGAAAATTTGATATTAATAAAATATATTGTGTATGAAAAAATATTTCTTATTTTTTTATTAGATTGGAACATCTTTGGCAACAATATCACAGTTATCGCATCTACGAGCATCTTAGGTCAGCCAGCAATTTGACTACTTTTGTTTGAATTAAGAGCAAACAACTCTGGCTCAAAAGTATAGGGCATGTAACATGGGGCAAAATTGACCTCCTTATTGTGGATGGATATGTGGCAAATATTTCAAAAAAAAAATGAATTCGAAAAAATTTTAATTCTAGTTGGGATCCATATGAGGACGGAGGTTACAGCAATTCCTTCATTTTTGCCTTTAAATTGTAATGAATCCATGCTCCTTTTTCTATATAAATAAGGCCAAGGGACTCCAACAAGAGGAGAGGATGCGAGGGTCCCTGGCACAGTCGGGGGAGGCTCTCGTGGCGAGAGACTTCTTAAGGAAAGGCTCTCAAGTACAGACAGCGAGAGGCTTCTAAACAGATATTTTCAAGTTTTCATGGCAAAAGGCTCCCAAGGAGAGACTTTCAAGCTCTCATGGTTATTTTTTTATTCAACTTTTCCGCGAATGCCTCCAAATGCTGCCTTCTCTTTGCATAAGATGTGTATCTTTGGAGACCAGGATGTGAGTCTCTAAAAGCTACCCTTCTGTGCCACTCGAGATATAAGCGCTATGCATCTTTGGAGACCAAGACTTGAGTTCTTGGAGACTTCCATTCTATGTCATGCCGTATACACAAAACACGTGGTCGTCGATCAGAAGACCTACCAGAATCTGGTCGATTAGAATCAAGCCAATCACAGCAAGATTGGAAGGCCGAGCTACCGCACTCTAGATGGAGTTACTGAGTCCAGGGCCAAGTTACCATGTCAAGGCGGAGCTGCGTTACTGAGGCTAAGTTATCATGCCCAAAGCCAAACTATAGTGTTGAGACCAAGCTACCGGACCGAGGTCGAGCTACCAAGCAATATAGATACAAGCAAACTGGGCCAAGTTTTCCGGACTGAGCAATTCAGATGGAGCCCTTCGGACCGAGTAATTTAAGCAAAGTAGTATAATCTTTTCTCTTATATCTTCTCATTGTATTTCTCGTAGATATCCTGCTCGACTATAGGAGCCTAGAGGGGGTAGGTCAATCCATAAAAAGATGCTGATGTGTATATAAAATATAAAAAAAAATCATCGGATTGACTATAGTTTGATGTTTAAGTAAGACGTAGTTTTAAAATAACTCCCATCACTGCCTTGCGCTTGAGAGGAGGAGAAAAAGTGGGCGAAGATGGGGAAACTAGCTGGTGGGACACAAGGTTGTCGACGACAAGTGTGAAGGGTCCAACCCACGGCGGCGAGGGGAGGAGTGCGCCCGTTTTGCGTGGGGGGTTTGCCCCGGTGGGACACGGGAGAGGAGGGCGGAGGGAAGAGAGGACCACAGCCACTTTCCTCAACCGATCAATCTATTAATTGGCTGCTAGCGTTGTGATTTAGAAAATTTCAAGAGACCGAAAATATGAAAAAAATTTTGAGGCCGACAAAGAGGGGGCCGAAACGAACTAGAGACAGGTGTCAGCAGCCTTGTTGTTTGGAAAAAGCCATGTGTTGCTCACGTGGCATAAAGTACAGTGTAATTCGGACGGTACCGTTAGCCCCCGGATCCTACGGACCGTATCCATCAATCTCGTATTGTCCAGGGGTGATTTGGTCAGATAAGCTAATATACCTTCCCCTAGCTTCACGGCAGGAACATAACCTCCACCCACCATTATCCGTGGATCAACTCGCCAGCCAATAGGAAAACAGCTTCTTGGGCTAGATATCCGCGACGCGCCCCAACTTCTCATCTCAGCCATTGGCTCTGGCACTGAGAAAACACAATTGGAGAAGATCTCAACCGTCCATCGATTAATATGGTCCACCTGTGCCGGTGGATCGTTCAGGAGAGGCCTATAAATAAGGCTCTAATAGCTTACGGGTATTAGTTTGGTTCTCTCGTCAACGGGATTGGGGCTTTCAGGTTGCAAGCTTTTTCGAGAGGGACTGGGCGAGAGAGGTAAGAGCTCTAAGCGCTCGTCTTCTGCTTTTTTTTTTTTTTTATTTGAAGGTTCGAAGATTTTTTTGGGTTCAACTAAGTTGTTGTTTTGTCAATGTAAACCTTGGGTTAGTATTCTATATATATATATTTTTAATAAAAATTGTGATTTTATGTTGTGGGATTGGAGTCGCTGGGCTTGTTTCAGGATTGATGCTGCGAGAGAATTTGGGGATGTCGTTTTATTCGTGGAAAGGTCGTTCTTTTCTTCTTCGTTTTTCATGGTTTAAGGTTTCCTTTCATTGATTTGGGGTGATTGTTGATGTGGTGCGGAAAATTGGGAGCTTTTTGTGGTGTCTTGCGGTGGATTTGATTGCAATCTTCGTTTTTTGGCCCTTGTTTTTCTGATGATTCTGGAGTGGCTATTGTTTTTATCTATTGTTGTTTCTGAAGGTTGCTCTGCGTTGTTTGAATTAGACAGTTTTGGAATAAATTTTTTGTCAGAATTGCTATATTGTGAATTGGGGCTTGCTTGCATACATTATAAAATTTTGACGCTCTTGTGATTCTGTGTGTTTTTAGGAGCCAAGGTTTTATACTTTCGAGTGTGTTTAGAAAATTAAAAACTAGAAAGCAAATTACCGTACTTGATTAAGGGATTTCCTTTAGTTGAACTCTTGAAGCCGCTGAGCCTCCTAATCTATTTACCTAACTTTAGCGACTAATTATTATTCTATATTATTCTGTAAATGAAGTTATAGTAAATCGATTGTTGTAGTAATTATGCTTGGTGGTGGTTGGTGTAATCCTACGAAACTTGGCACAGAACCATGATGACTTATGGAACTATACTGATTTGTTCCTAAGATTAATTTACAGTTGATGTAGGTATTATGCTGGCTGGTTATTGTGTATTTCCTTCTTTTATTTTGAATTGAACTCTGATGTTTCTGTCTTTGGCTGTGGTAAGAACATAACTTTTGGATTTTTTTTTTTTTTTTCTGAGTTTGTGGTTTGTTCTGTAATAGGGGTCAATGTTGGTAGCTATGGTAGTGTTCTACTGGGATTACGGAAGGGTTATATTTTTTGAATTTTTTTTCCTTCTTTTTGTCTTGCATTTTATGATTGGTAGCTGTAGAGGCTGGAAAATTGTTGTTTTAGGTTCCTTGTTGTCTTATCTGTGTGATTATCATCTCTTAAATGAATGAAAATTATTGGAGTGGAGGGGAATGGAGGAGGTCATTTATGTTGCTTAACTAGGACTTTGGAGATGGCTGAATCAACTTGGAATGTGGGTAATGGTTCAGCTCCCTCCTGCCCATACGAACCCATATGTTCGATGTCATTTGGATTTGTGTGCAGTGAATTTGTAGATCTTGTTCCCTGATTTTTGGATATAAGATTTTTTTTTTTAATTTTTTTTATTTTTTTGTGTTCATGACTTCATTCAGTTGAAGCCTTTTTTTTTTCCCCTTTTCTTCTGCTTTATCTTTTCTTTGTTTTTTGTAAGCAGATGGCTCGTACGAAGCAAACTGCTCGCAAGTCTACCGGTGGGAAGGCTCCTAGGAAGCAGCTTGCTACCAAGGTCTAGCGATTACTTGATGTTGCATATGGTGTTCATTCCGTAGTTCACTTTCCCTTCGGCACACTTGCCATTTCAGTCATTTGCTTATGAAACTGTCTTTTGTTGTTGATTGTAGGCTGCTCGCAAGTCTGCCCCCACAACTGGTGGAGTGAAGAAGCCTCACCGTTACAGGCCTGGAACTGTCGCTCTTCGGTATGTGATGCGATCCTGTGGTTCATGGATGTTTGTGTTAGTGGTGTCTTCTTGGTTTAGGATTGGTGGTTGGAGTCATGTACTGGATGTGTTATTAATGTGTTGTTTGATGGTGGATGATGACAGTGAGATTCGCAAGTACCAGAAGAGCACGGAGCTTTTGATTAGGAAGTTGCCATTCCAGAGGCTTGTCAGGGAAATTGCCCAGGACTTCAAGGTGAGATTTCACGCTTGGCGGTCGTGGCAGTTGATGTTGCGTTTCATTCAAGCCTTTTAATCGTGCTTCTGTTTTTTATGTGGGCTTCCGTGGTTTGTGCAGACTGATCTGCGTTTCCAGAGCCATGCTGTGCTTGCGCTGCAAGAGGCAGCTGAGGCATATCTTGTGGGTCTGTTTGAGGACACCAACCTGTGTGCCATCCATGCCAAGCGTGTGACCATTATGCCCAAGGACATTCAGCTGGCTAGGAGGATCAGGGGTGAAAGGGCTTAAGATGGCTCTAGTTATGGAATTCAAACATTGTGACATCTGCATGCTATATTTCTAGCTTTTAGTAGTAACTGTGGGACCATTTTATTTGTTTGTTTGTTCAGTATTGCCATGGAACAAGAACAACCAATTCTAGTTTTAGTTGTTAGAACGATGTTGGTTGCTGCTCTGGTCTTTTATGTTGTCTTGGTATGGAAAAAATGGAGTCTGTGATTGGTGACTGCAATTTGTCGTTGGATCATCCATCGACTCGTGGATGTGTATGTAATTGTTCTTATTTTTATGTAGTCTGTGTTATTAAAGGTTTAGTCTTGGATGTTTTTTTAGTCTTTGTGCGGAATGTCAGCTATTGCATTGTTGGTCAGCTTATATCTAGTTCATTTTTCCGTTATAGATGGGAATATTGATGCTGTTTGATCTGTGTGGTGGGGGTGTTTCTTTCAATTCCTCTTTTCTGGATGTTGTTATTTCTACGGTAAAATTTTATCCAAGAACCATTCCGAAGCTGTAAGATTGTGGGTATAGCCTGGGTGAAGAAATCTCTGTTATGTTTGTTTTCTGCCGAGGCTTGTCGACCGTTTGGTAGTGCGTGCTAATGTGGCTGGATGTCGTAACGTTATTCTTCCGGGAGATGGTTTCTCTATTTTTTCGTACCATCTGTGGGGGATGATTTCAATCGAAGTTTTCTATTTGGTTTTTCCTTGTTAATGTTGGCAGCTTTTGTTTTGTGGTGGGATATTAATCTTGATGGTTGAGTTTAATGTCTGGAACGTGGATTATTTGTGAATTTTAACTGTCAGAAGGAAAGTTTGATGTGTTGGTGATGGTCTTGTTCCATGCCTTTTGGTGGTGGCTGGTGGGATTTTTCTCTCTTTAGTAAGAGTTCAAATTTTTCGTTTCTGGTTTTGGAAGGAACGGTTATCTGGACTTCGTATGCCTTTTTTTTTTTCTCTCTCTTTTCTTGAAGTATGAAGAATGATTTTTTGTTTTGTGTGTACTGTATTTTATTGCTATGTATTAGCCGATCCTTTATAAGGTATCGGTTGGTGCAACGTACAATATATTTCAACATAGTTGTTCTTTCAGCCGTCGGATATCTAAATCGATCTTGTGTAAAGGTAACAAGGCTTGCTTGTTAGGAAGTTAATTAAGCTTGGTTAAGTTTTGGAGGTTCTTCGATAGAGAATTTTTTGATGTCAAAGTTGGTTGGAGTTTCAGAACAGTAGAGAAGAACAGTAAAGAAGAAGAGAATGATGAAAAAGAGGGGAGAGGGTGATTTCGTTTTTTCCTCTGAAATTGGTCTCATGTGAGGAATTGATAGGCCATTAGGTTTGGATAATTTTTTTATTAATTATAAATTATATATGATTGTTAGTCATGAATTTCAATTATAAATTGTATCCATGGGAGATTTTAAAAATCGTCTATGCAGCTGAGCAAGCTGGCGTCTTGAGGAGTTCGGCCTTCAAAATTTTGATTTTAGGAGTTTGATTTTTGGATGTCGGCTTGAGAAGTTTGGTCTTTAGGAGGTCGGTTTCAGGAGTTTGATCTTCTGATATCTTCGATCTTAAAATAAGTTTGGTCTTTAGAAGTTTGATTTTCGGATGTTGATTTTGGGAGTTCAATTTTAGGAGGCTTCAACTTTTTGGAGTTGTAGTTTTGAAAAGTCATTTTTGAAGGTTGGCTTTCGAAGATTGATTTTTAGAGGTCAGTTTTTGGAAATCAGCTTCTGGAGGTTGATTTTTGGAAGTCGACTTCTGTAGCTTGACTTCTGATGAGGTCGATCTTGATCTCAGATTTGAGTTATCATCTTGACCTCAGGCTTGAGTTATCACTTTGGCTTCGGCCTCAACTTTGAATGTTCACAAACTTATGGATTTGTAAGAAAAAAGAAAACTGAATGATGAATGAGGGTTCGAGAGCTTCTCATCATAAGCTTTGAGTTGTGAGAGTTCTCGCTTTTAAAGCCCCTCCTCTCTTTGGGGTCTCTTGGTCCTATTTATATAAGTGTGGAGTAAGGATTCATTATAGTTATTTGTGAAAATCAAATGATGAGATATAACTTTTTTTATGAGTCATCGTCTCTTTTCTTTATTTAGATTTAAATTTGTTATAATAATCCTTTTGTTTTTAGATTTTTTTTAATTGTAAAGCTGTAACTGTTCGAAATTCAAATTTTTACAAAATGTCGTAGTCCATCTTTTTCGGTGGAGGGAAGGAGTTATTATTGTGGGAGGATGGTACCTTTAGTCACACATCGGTTATCAGTTAAGGAAGATAATATTTAAATGGGATCGAGGTATTCTCTTTCTTTTCTCCAATGAAATATTTTTTAAAAGAGTAAAACTGTGAGACCGCATGCCATGAACTAGTTGAAGTAGACAATATCTCGTGCCGGTGGCCACAGAGGCCGACCCATCTGAGTCATCCGAGCTTTTGACCATAATATTGACACAATCTGTGAGAAATATTTTCTATCCATCTACACAGAGTTTACTTTGACTGGGGAGTTATTATTATGGAAGGACGGTATTTTTAGTCCTACATTGGTTATAAATCAAGAGAGATTCTAACTTATACAAGATCGATGCCTTCACTCCCTCTAGCGAGGTATCTTTTAAAAGAGTAAAATCATTAGATTGTATGCCATGGACTGATTGAAGTGGATAATAACTTGCGCATGTGGGTGTAGAGAATGACCCATTGGAGCTCTTGCCGTAACATTCTCTATCCCTGATAGATAATTTTTCATTTAGAATATAGATAAAATAAGAGCCTTTTTTATGTGCCATGGTGCCTAACAAAGAGGCCCTGCTAATGGCTCTTTGCCTCTTTCTAAAGGCAACGTTCGAAGGATGGAATCGAGGGTGATACTATCTGAGTTGAACATGCTAATTTGTGTAAACCCGTCTTAAAAGATTGTAGGCCCGAGACCTGGCCCATGACCAGCTCTAATAATACGGCTGACGTATTTGTGGATCTAACAGTGGTTGATGGGGGTGGCACATTGCTTGATTCAAATAAGTAGTATTCAATCTAATGCTATGCATTTCCTTCTAAGCAACTGATCTCCTGCAAAAGCAATCCTTCTAAGCAACTTACCTCTTATGGAAGCAAAAGATTAAGATGCATACTCTGTGGAAATATGATGAACAATTTGCACTATATTGAGTAAGATCATACAAAATGGAAGTCATTAGTGAGAATTGAGAAAAGCTTAATATTAACAGTAAAGATTGGCAAGGATTCATAAATGCAATCCTGATGGATGATGATGACAACAAAAACAAAAACGGCTCCTCGTCTTTTAAGCAACTTTCAAGTCAAAGCAATGGAGCAGGACAGTTTAAAACAAGGTGGTGTTGGCTTTATTATGGGAAGTGAAAGACTCTGCGATACTCCCAGTTGCATGCACCTTCAACTTGGCTTGGCAGATTTAGCCTTTTGGGTTCATGGTACGTGTTATGTTTGCATAAACCATTACAAAAGCAGGTAGGCTGTTACATTAGTATATATATTGACCATAGTTTGAATAAATATGCAAAGTTTTTCCTGGACTGCACCTGATCGTGATGAACCACTCCAGAATCATTTGGAT